>NC_048912.1:14892735-15002902 GCF_011077185.1 Oxyura jamaicensis
CCCCCGGTAAACACGGCCGCGCCGGTGCTGTCAATGGCGGGCGCCGCCCCCCCCCCGGGCCATTGGCCGCGGGGCGGGGGGGAAACGGCGGCAGCCGCCAATGGGAGCCCACCGGAGAGGGGTTGCTGGCGAGAACGGCCCGGGGGCACGGCCCGGTGCCCCCCCCCGGGCGCCCCCGGACACCTGCCGGTGCCTCGGGATGGGCAGCGCTGACGGCCCCGGATCTGCCCGGTGACCGCCGCTGCCTCCGCACGGGCGTCCCAGAACCCCCGGTGCCCCCCCGCAGCCCTCCGGTAGCCTCACCCGGGATGCCCGGTTCCCTCTGGTACCCCCACCGGGGATCACCGGGATCCCCGTTACCCGTGCTTCCCCCCACCCGGTACTCCCCGGTACTTCCCCGGGCCATGCCGGCAACACCTGCAGCCCCCGCCAGGGCCCCCGGGACCCCCCTGCACCCACCGGGACCCCCCCCACACACACACCCCTGGGGGACCCCCGCACACACACCCCCGGGGGCCCGGAGCCGCCCCACCGGCGGCGGGAGGCAGCGGCAGGGGGTGAACGGGCCCCGCCCGGGACTCGCCCCACGGACTGAGGGCAACGGGCCTGGCTCGGGCCCGGGGCCGCCACCCTCCGGTGGGGGCGGCGGAGGGGACGGGGCCCGGCACCGAACCGGGATCGGGCCGCGGGGGGGGGGGGGGCGGGGGGGCCCCCCCCCACCGCCGGGCCCCGCGGGGCGGGGCCCGGCCCGGCCCGGCCCGGCCCGGCCCGGCTCCCCCCCCCCTCCCGGGCCGGTCCCGGTCCCGGTCCCGGTCCCGGTCCCGGTCCCGGTCCCGGTCCCGGTTCCGGTCCCGGTCCGGGGGCGGGGCGGGGCGGGGCGGGGCGGGGTGGTGCGCACCAATCACAGGGCTCCGCGGCCCTGTTGCCCTGGAGACCGCGGGGCTGCCCGCCGGGGGCCGCGCCCATTGGCTGCCGCCTCGGCGCGGGCCCGCCGCAAGGCGCGATCCCATTGGCTGCGGCGCCGCCCGCAGTTGCCGTGGCGACAGGGCCCGAGCGCGGCCTAGGCCCGGCCCCGAGCCCCGAGGCCTGGGGCGGGCACCGGGCATCGGGCACCGGGCACGGCCCCGGAGGCGGGGGGAGCCAGCCCCGGCCCGGTGAAACCGGCCCCGATCCGTGTGCCTGGGCACTGCCCGGCCTCGGTACCCCGCCTATTGCCTCTATACAGCCTGCCCGGTAACGGGAGGGGCAGCGGGGCTCCCGGTGCGGGGCTCCCGGTGCGGGGCACGGAGCCTCCCGTGAGGACAGGCAGAGCCGCGGGGCCCGGCTTCCGTGCTGGGGGCACGAGTAACCCGTCCAGAGCCGGGGATGGACGCGAGGGGCCTGGTCCCGGGGAAGCTGAGGGGAGCGGTACGTGTCCGTGCCCGGTGCCGGGGCTGTGGCCCTGCGGCCGTTACCGGGACATCTCCCAGCTGTGCCCGCAGAGGTGTTGGGAAGGGCACTTAAGGAAAGCTCAGAGCCCAGGGGGAACCGGAGATGGGAGCGGTGTGGGTCGGGCTGGAGGGGTCCCCGCACGAACCTGCCCTGACCCGCGGCCTTTTCCCTTACGCCCAGTTCAGGAGCGCAGCAAGCGGCAGAAGGCCAAAGCACAGAGGGGAGCTGCGGCCCACGGGCTGACTCTGCCACCGATCCCCAGCGAGGACAAGAAGAAAGGGGAGAAGAAGAAGCCAGGTTGGGAGAGATTGCCCTGGTTCGCTGCCCCCCGGTGCCGCTGCTGCGCCAACTCGGTGCTTTCTGCTGGGAGCCACAAAAAGGAAAGGTGGCTGAGAATAAATGAGGGCTAGGAGAGCCCGGGGGAGGCTTTGTAGGTTCTGCTCCTGGGCTGTAACTGCAGGCTGCTCGTGCTGGGGCTGCAGAAGGTTTGAATTCAGTCCCTCAGTCGCTCATGTTTCCCTCAGCAACACGACAGGAGAGGGTAGATGGAAAGCATTGAAACCGGGCTGTGAAATACGTACAGGGCTTCTTCATTTGTGTTTCACCAGTTACATTTACGTTGAGTAAAAAACCAGCCTTGCCTTCGAAGACACCGCTGTCCCAGGAGAAATACAGAAGTTTTACCGAGAGGAAGTCAGCGCTCAAGGAGGCGGAATTAGCTAAAACGTTGGAAGAGATCAAAATTACCACGGTACACGCGACAAATAGCAGGTGCTGGGATGCAGGCAGCAAATCCATGCAGTTACCCAGGTTGCCTTTATGGAGGACATTCTAGCAGTCTGAGTCACTCTTGCAAAATGGCACATGTTTATTTATTAATAGCGAGAGGTAATTATGCTGCTCTGCTCAGTGCTGGTGAAATGCAACCTTGATGTCGCCCATTAAGAAAACTGAAGAGAAACCGAGAGAGAGCCCAGACTGTGGCAGTAGGAGGGGAGAGATTTAGGAAATGTGACCCGTTAAAAAGACTGTCAGCATCAGATATCCCAGCAAGGAGAAGGTTGGGGCGGGGGACGTGACCGCAGGTTTTTAGTAGGCAAAAGATGGTGAGAAGCAATCGTGCAGCTGGTGTGAGGAGAGCGGGAGCAGGACCGTGCTGTGGGGGGGAAGTCAGTGCCTTGGCAATGAGACCGGGGCTTGGTACGGGGTGCTGGGACGGTCAGGGCCTCGTTGGTGCCATTACCGTGGGACAGGAGCGTCCTGGGCATGGCAAATTATGGTGAGAAAACTTGAGGCGCGTGGGACCGATGGAATCTGCAGCCCTTTAACCCACAAACTGCTGTAGGATCTGACCGAGCGGAAGACAAATGCCGTAGAGGAGCTGAAGCAGCGCAGCGCCCACCTGGCCGAGGCCAACTGCCGGCTGATGAAGGACATCCAGCACACCGATGCCAGCACTGCCAAGCAAGCCAGAGACCTGCTGCATCAGTATGAGCATTTTCAGGTGAGGTTCTAGGCTTGGCTAGCAGGCCCAGCCCGGCAGAACGCTAAACTTGCCACTGGTCCTGTCAGTACTGGGGCATGGCCAGGCACTGCGTGGTCGCTTCCACTGCAACGAGCGTGACTCGAGCATTGCTGGTGCTGGGGGGAGCTCTCTGATGCCCAAAGACCCCATCAGGTGCTCTTGTTTTGTGCCTGTGTTTCAAAGCCACGAGAGTTTCTTGACTGGCCACTGTCCCAGGCATCAGTAGCCACCCCGTAGCAGCCCAGATACATCCCTCCGTGGGGGAGGTGGCTCCTGGAAGCACCGAGACGTTCCCACGAGCAGCTCCCCTGCAGGAGCTGGCACCAGCCGCAGCAATGGACTCAGCTGCGCTGCCACACAGGCAGTGGCACGAGAGGAACATAAGGGATGCTGCAGGGGGACGTTTCAGAGCTCTGTAGACCCATCAGTGACTGGATTTCTCTCTGTGCAGATGGTCAAGGCCATGACACGGACCTTCAATCAGAACAGACTGGACGCGGCGAGGGCAGAGCTCCAGGAAATGGAAAAAACAATGGAAAAGGATCTGGGAAGTGAGTTGTTCTCATTACAGTGAAATATCTTCTACATAACCGCGTTACCTTTGCTTTCCAAGGCATTGTGTCGATGTTACAAATGCCAAACTATTCCTGAAAATGAATCCCCTTTGCTGCATGGGGATAATCCTCCCACCAGGAGGGGCAGAACCCCGTGGCGCCCATCAGCCTGTGTTTCAGAGGCTGGGAAGAGTCTCCTCCTCGGCAGCTGTTTGCACCGTTCTGGGCAGGTTCTGGTCAAGGTGGTGTGATGTGGGGTGGCCATTCCTCCTGCTCACGTGGTAATCTGTAATCCAGATCACTTCCCACATGGTGTGCCCAGCCCGGCGCAGGGCAGGCTCATCGGCTCGGTTAAGAAGTGAAGTTCGGGAAGCCCTGGGTTGACGTTTTCTGCTTTGACTTTCCCTCAGAGCTACAGCAGCAGCTGGATGAAGCCACAGCGAAAGCACAGGTTCTCCAGGACGAGCTCGGCTTCCTGCGGACCTACACGGACGTGCATTATCCCAAACAGGCTCTCCGGATTGTCCTCCTGCTGTCCGACATCCAGAACCTGAAGCAGCAGCAGCAGGTGCTGAGACCTCTCCCTCCCCGCAGCGTTGCTCGGGAGGCTGGCGAGGGCCGGGGAGGAAGGAACGCAATGTTTGTCTTGCTTAACGCTCCTGCTGTTTCTGTGCGCTGCCTCCTGCCGCCCTCAGGATGAGATAGACAAGACGGAGGAGCTGGGGAAGGCCGTCCTGGAGGAGCTGGAAGAGAAAGCGCAGCTAGAACAAGAGGAGCTGTTGCAGAAAGTCGTGGAGGTGCGTGGAGCTACTGTGACGTCTCGGCAGGGGGAGTCGGTTTGTGGGAGCTGTGGACAAGGCGGGGGCTTCCAGACGTCTCCCGCTGGCAGTAGCAGCGTGCAGCCAGCACACAAAGAATAACAGAGCATCGATGCTCCCGCCGGCTGGCAAACGGGAGCTGCCCGACAAGCTGGAAGGGTAGGAGTGCTTCTGAGACGTTGCTCAAGTCTGATGTGACAAAATGTTCTCAGACTCACTCCCGAGAGCTCGCTGTGTGGAGGTGAGCGCGCCGTGACCCACCGGTCACCCTGCTGTTACGCTCCCTGCTTTATTACAGTATTGAGGCGGGTACTCGGCTGCTCAGCTGAGGCACTGCTGAGGCAACGCGTGTATGTTTGTAAATTCAGGAGGAAATCAAACTGTACGCAGCACGACAGAGCAGGGGCTGCTCCCAGTCTGCAGAAAAATTCACAGGTGAATCTGTAAGCACAGGTGCTGTGAGTAACCCAAGCAATATTAATAAGCTTTCCCGGGGAAACTGGACTGGATTTATTGAGTTCCTCTGTCCTGCTCTATCATCAGCCCAAGGGGATCTTACTAGAGCTGGAACCAAAACCTAATCCAAGCAGGAATTATTTCCCTGAAGAGCGATGCAACATGACCAGAGTCGGCATCTGACAGTGGCAGGGTCTCACGCCGGCAGTTACCGGGGTTTTCTTCTCTTCCCCCACGCAGGAGGTGCTGCTGCACCAGGATGGCCTGAAGCAGCTGGTCGTAAACAACCACGTTCTTCGATGTGAGATAACAAGGCAAAGAGAGGTGAGTGGGCTGGGGGAGAACCTCCACGGCGAAGCAGAGCCAGCCACCCTCAGCCCTTAGAGAGGGTTCTGTGTGTCTTGGTGCTCTGTGTTGCTTTCTGCTTCCACGGGAGCCAGTGAGCTGTTCGGCTTCCTGAAACGCCCGCTGGGCTGCTCGCCCTCGCTGTGTCCTGTTAGGGGCTTCCGTGCACGAGGGATGGTTTCAAGCTCTGCTGGCTGCAAAAACTTTAATTACTGCTTCTGTTGCAAAATGAAGAGCACTTAGAAATGTAATTCATTCAGATTATTAAGGAGCTGGAAGAGGAGATCAGCCAGCTGCAAAGAAGCATCCAGACGCTCCGCCAGCGTGCAAGAGACCCGAGAGAGGTGATCTTTGCTGATGTTTTCCTCCGCAAACCCAAGTAAGTAAGGCTGGTCAGTGGGCGCACACAGGGCTTTCTCTACGGCCTCAACCTGCAGAAGGCTGCGGTACCGAGCATAACCTCAGCCCAAGCACTGCTGCAGATCTCACCGCCAAACCTACACGGCCTGGGATAGAAACTCGCAGCTTACAGGGGGGTCCTGCCCTGGAAGGTGGCTGCCAGGTCTCCTGGTCCTGCCTCAGAGCTGTTGGGAAATTGCCGCTCTAAGAGCAGCGTGCTGCCAGCCCCGGTCACCTCACCTCTCTCTTCTGGGCTTCCTTTTGTCCGTCCTGTAAATGGGGATAATTAGCGACTGCAGGCAGAGCAGGAGCGGCAGAGCTTTTCAAGGCCCTTGTGACCGCGATGAGTCTTCCTTTATTGTTCTTTTCCCTCCCTGGTTGGGAAACCAAACGGAGGGGAGGTGGCCGGGCTCCTGTGGAGCATCCTTGTCAGGGCAGGTCCTACCCGTCTCAAGCTGCTGGTGTGAAACGGGCCCTCTGCGAGAACAAAGGCGGGCAGCCAGTTCCCTAATACATAAAAAAAAAAACATCTCAGAGGAATGGGTTGGCAGCAAAAAGGCAAAACTTTCTCTTTCCACCACTCTTTCCCTGCCCAAGCTCATGGGCAGCTGACGGCTCCCGGAGCAGAGCTTGTGGTGAATCCCCGCTCCCACTTCCCAGCGCGCGGGGCTCGTCCTGGGCGTCGTTATGAAGCGCAAGGAGAATCCTCAGCGCCCATCGATGGGGAAAAGGCCCTGCCAGCTCGCTCACGGGAACGCCGGGCTCTCCTCTCCAGGGACAGGGGACACACTGGCCAAGCCCGTAGGCTGAGGCATACCAGCAGCCCGCTGTGACGAGTTATTTTCCACCATACCCCCGGCGGGGAGGCTGAAGGCCTGGCTGCGCCGTGCCCCCGGGCAGAGGGCTCCTGCCCAGCACACAAATGCTTTGGAGCTGCCGAGGTGCCTCCGCTTCCTGTGCTGCCCAGGGGAACAAACCTACGAAAAAATTGGTCAAATACGCTCAAATCTTGAGTGTGGAGTGGCCCAAAACACACAGCTGTGTGCAGAACCGCGTGCGTACGCACGTGTATCTGCTGCAGCTGCCTGTACAGATAGCTCATGGCACAGATAGCAGTTAAGGAGGCTTTCCTCCCCAGCAGGTCCTGCTACTGCAGGTGTGGGGCAGCCCTCAGCCCTTCACACACGCACAGGGTTATTCCCACGGCGTGACAATACAGTCCCCTGCGTGAGCAGGCGCTCACCCAGCAAACCGGTGCTGCTGCAAACAGCAGAAGGGGCTGGAGCTCCCGAGCTGGGCTGCCGGGGGTCTTAACGGCAAGCCAGGTACGGCGGCAGCGCTGCGGAGGCGTGATCCGGAGCAGGAGGAAAGCCTGGAACGTGTCAGGAGACCGTGGGGGAGGCGAGCGGCTGCGTGATGGATTAGCGCGACTTAATTTTTTTCCGATAAAAGAATGATAAAAAGGGGAATTAATTAGCCTCGACAGCTGGTGGGGCTGGGGTTACTGAGGGTGGCTGGGAGAAGAGTTAAAAATAGCAGGAAGGCCCAAGTGGAAAGTTTCTGTAACATCACAAGTCAGGCATTCGGTGCTTACCCGCCCTGACAGGCAGGAGGCTGTGCCAGAGCCCTCGCCGCCATCTCCCCGCCGATTCCCACTGACCTCCCTGCAACTTTTCACACGCCTTCACCAGCCGTTCATGTTTCCAGTTAACCCTCTGGTTCCAGCCGTTGCCTCGGCTTCTTGGAAGCAGAACCAGGCGCAGGCTGCGCTCAGCTTGGAAGTACGAGGGCACGCAGGAGGGCAGGGTTGTTGCTGGCCCTCCGCGGGCTCCCCGCGCGCAGCACCTGTGAAGCACGGGGGAGCCGCGAGGCCCCTGCACCCCGCGTGTATCTGCCTTCCTCTTCTCCCTCTTTAAAACTCCTTTTTCAAGCCCCCCCCCTGCCCCCGGGTGGATTTCACCAGCAGCTCCGAGCCCTGCACTGGAGTCGCTGCGGACGCACAGATTGTCCCGGACTGACGCAGGCTGCTGAGAGCAGCACTGAGCGAGCCCAGCTTGCTGTGTTTGTCCTTTTTCTGCGAGAAAGCAGATGTGCCTGGCTGCCTGATGGGCTTTCTCTGCTTCTGTTTGTCGTTCAGCACTGACACCGAGGGGCAGCTAATTCCGTTCTTTCTCGGAGTCCCAAGGGTAAGATCTGGCTGGCGTTTGCTGGGAAGGCGAGCTGCGCTCTGCTTTGTGCTGAGCAGGGGCTGAGCCCCAGAACCCTGGCCTCGTGCTGAAGGGCTTTTGTCCGCTGCTGTGTCCCCAGACAAGTACCTGGCCCCTCACCACTGACACCAGTCCTGGCCCCCAGGGACACGAGGCAGGGGTGGCACAGCTAACACCAGGCAGGGGTCCCTGGCAGCCACCTCCAGCCCTCTGACGGTGGGGCCGTTGTAGGGCAGGAAGCCTCTGAGCTGCGGGTGGGCTGCACAGAGCATCAAAGGAGTCACCCACTTCTTGCCCTGACGGCACAGAAGCTTCTTCCCCTCCTCGCAGCGGGCTCCTGTACGCCAGTCAGAGCACAGCTGCTGGTCCCTGCTCTTTCCTTCTTGCCTCACCTCTCTCCTCTCTCTGCTCAGGTGCACACCGGACACCGAGGTGGTCCTCAGCATCCCCACGGAGGAGGCGCCGCTCCCCTGACGCTCGCAGGCCCCTCGGGTGCGGTGCGGAGCCGACACAGCCTCCCCCAGCAGCGCTTCTTCAGCCCCGCTCAGCGAGGGCTCAGTTACAAGGGGCAGGAAGGGAGTTCCATCGTTGCTGACCTCGTGGCTGTGACCATCAGGCTGCAGCCATTTGGAAGGTGCAAGCCCTGTGGTGACGGCTGCCCAGGAGACCTCCCCGGCCCTCCTCACACCCCAGCACGATCGGTTCCCCCCTGTGCCATCGGGGCAGCACCAAAGGGGCTGCAGCCAAAGCCAGATGGGGTCTCTCCATCGCGGTGCTGTGACCGTGAGGGGTCCTGGGGCTGGCCCTGGCACCCCGAGGTGGGCACATCCCGGTGCGGAGCAGCCTGGGTTCCCAGCACGGAGCCTGGGCAGGGGCCAGGGCCTGCCTCAGGTTCAAATAAAAACAGCCCCCGTGCTGCCCTGTTCGAAACACGCCTCTGGTCCTGCTGTCCGTTACCGGCTGGGGGTGACGGCTGCCAAACAGGGGCAGCGGAGCCTCCGCAGCCCCCGGCAGGGCTCAGCCCCGCTCCGGGGGCAGGCACCGGGGCAGGCCCGGGCTCGGCTCGCTCCTTACTTGGCGAAGCGGCGGGGCCGTGCGCTGCCCCGGGCCGCCGCGAGATGGAGCCGGGAGGGGACCGGGCGGGGGGCTCGGGGGCCGGGGGGACCCTGCCCCGGGCGGGACCGGAGCGTGGCGGAGCCCCCGGGACGCGGGGACGGGACGGGACGGGGCTCCCGGGCAGCCCCGGTGCCTCCTTTCCCCCCTCTGCTCCCCGGCGACCGAGGGGAGGCGGCCGGGGGCACCTCGCCGAGCCCCGGCACCGGGAGCCCCGCGGGGGCCTCGGGGACCGGGCAGAGCCCCGGGGGTGCGGGCGGCGGGGGCCGGGGCGGGCGGCGGGGGGGGTGCCGGGCAGGGGAGGGACCGGCCGCGGCGGGGGCTCCACCTCCCGGTCTTTAAAGCCTCGCCGCTCCGGGACCGGGCGGCGGTGCCCGGGAGCTCGGCGGAGGTCAGCCCGGCCCGGGGGAAGTTGGAAGGGGACCGGGACAAGCGACCGGGACTGGCGAGGCCGTGCCCGTGGCCTCGGGACTGCAACGGTCAGGGGGCTCCGGTGGAGCAGAGGGGCTGCCGGGGACCGCAGGGAACGGGGGACCCCTCGGGACTCCCGACCCCGCTGCTCCCCGTGCCGCCGATGACCCTGAACACGCAGCGCGGGAGCAAGAGCCCGCTGCGGAGGAGGGCCAGCACCCCTCTGCCGCAGCCCGGGGCACCGGGTGCGACGCCACGGACCGAGCCCGGGCACCCCCAGCTCGGCCACTCGTCGTCGGAGCCGGGCGGCAGGGCTGCGGCACCCCGGGGCAGCTGGTCCTCCGAGTCCTCGGGCTCGTCGGGCTGCTGGGAGCCCCAGTACCGCGTGGTGCTGCTGGGAGACCCCGGCGTGGGCAAAACCAGCTTGGCCAACGCCTTCGCCGGCGTCCAGGAGCGGGACCTGCTGGAGCAGCACGGAGGTGGGTGCCCCACGGCGTCGCCCACCACGGGGCCAAGAGGAGGGGAGGCGGCGTGCGGCTGCGCCCCGTGCTCGGAGGGAGCCCCGTGCGAGGCCCGGAGGAGCCTGGCAGGGTCAGGGGCCAGCGCTGGGGCTGCCCCGGGGAATTCCGCGCCGACCCGGCTCTCCTGGTGTCTTGCAGAAGTGGCGTACGAGCGCACGCTGTCCGTGGATGGCGAGGAGACCACGCTGCTGGTGATAGACGCCTGGGAGCCCGAGCGGAGGGTACGCGGGGCCGGGGCCGCTTCCCCGGGCTGGGAACCACACGGGCCCCTGCTGCTGGGGGGGCTGGGACGGGTGTGGGGGACGCCGTGCTGCTGCTTTGGGGTGTCTGAGCTCTGCAAAGGTCTCCCTGGGGCTCCCCTGGCTGCGTCCAGGGCTCGCAGAGCGGGACAAGCCCAAGGGGCAGGATGGGGCCCAGCGTCCCCAACCAGCAGCCATAAAAGCAAATTGCCGGGGTCGAGGGACCCCCGATGGGGGCACCCCTTGGCCTGAGGTCAGCCCTCAGGCCAAAGCAACAGCCTCTGCCTGCCAGGGAGGGTGCCCAGCACATCCTTGTCCCTCTCCGGGGGCTCCCACGGCCAGGCACCGTGAGCGCAGGAGCAGCCGAGCGTGGCAGGAGCCGTGCGGGTCCCTCGGGGGGAGGAAGGGGCTGCGGGAGGGAGCGCAGGGCCAGCGCGCTGCGAAATGCAAGGAAACGGCTTGGAAGCGGGGCTGAAGGAGCCAACCGGGCAAATCCACGTGAGGCGGCGCTGCCAGCCAGGGCACGTGCTTAGCAGGCAGAGCCACGGCCCCGGGGGGGGCACGGGGCGCTCCCTCTGCCCCGCGCAGCGCAGGCTTCTCCCTGCCAGCAAGCCCAGCGCAGCGTCGCTGCCTCCTCCCAGCCCCCCGAGCCCACGGCCCCAATTTCTTGCTGTTAGAGGAGGAATTGTGAGCCACCCCAAAAGCCAGGAGCTTTTAAGCTGTTTTAGTAACGGGGCCACACGTCGGCTGCCCGTGATGCGGGGGCTGTCGAGGTGCACTGGCAGGCCCCGTCTGCGCCGGGGTGCCTTGCTGGGCCCCCCCCCGAGCAGCTGGGGATGCCACTGGCCCCTGCAGCGCGGTGACATCCCCGTTCCCCGTGTGGTGGCAGGGTGAGGAGAGCTGGCACCGCAGCCACTGCCTGCAGGTGGGGAACGCGTACGTCATCGTCTACTCCATCACGGACCACGGCAGCTTTGAGAGCGCCTCGGAGCTGCGCATCCAGCTGCGCAGCACGCGGCAGGCCGAGGACATCCCCATCATCCTGGTGGGGAACAAATCCGACCTGGTGCGGTGCCGCGAGGTCTCCGTTGAAGGTAAGAGTCTCCGTCCCCGTGTCCCGTCCCCGTGTCCCGTCCCCATGTCCCGTGCCTCGGCTTCTGCTGCATCCCCGGAGCAGGGGGTGCCAGCGGGGCCGTGCCCCCTCCG
Organism: Oxyura jamaicensis; assembly: GCF_011077185.1. Classification (NCBI taxonomy): domain Eukaryota; kingdom Metazoa; phylum Chordata; class Aves; order Anseriformes; family Anatidae; genus Oxyura; species Oxyura jamaicensis. The sequence goes on from NC_048912.1 coordinate 14,903,961, forward strand.
TGCTCTTCCCTTGCAGAGGGCCGTGCCTGCGCCATGATGTTCGACTGCAAGTTCATCGAGACGTCGGCGGCCCTGCAGCACAACGTGGCCGAGCTCTTCGAGGGGGTGGTGCGGCAGCTGCGCCTGCGCCTCGAGGGCAAGGAGGCCGGCGCGCACCCCGCGTCCGTCCACAAGCGCAAGGAGAGCCTCACCAAGAGGGCCCGGCGCTTCCTCGACAGGCTGGTGGCCAGGAACAGCAGCAAGGTGGCCCTCAAGGTCCGCTCCAAGTCCTGCCACGACCTGTCCGTGCTCTGAGAGCCGCCGCGTACCCGTCCCACCGGACTCGGAGGCTGGGGACTCCCCTCTGCCATCAGCGTGGCCAGCAGCTCCGCGGGTGCAAGGAGAGACCGCAGGGGCCGGAGCGATGCTGGGGACACGGAGCTGTTTTAACCGGTGCTGGTGGACGCATGGGGTGCTCTGGATCCGGCCGCGTCCCCTCCAGGAGAGGGGCTGAGTGGGGCTGGGTCCCCCGAGCTGCACGTGTGGGACGGGCACCCGTGCCTTGGGGGTGGGAGCCCGGCTGCCCCATGCTCCGGGGGGCCAGGCCGTGTCCCTGCAGGGCCGGAGCCGTGCTGGAGGCCGCCGGCAGCTCGGCTGGTCGTGGTCGTGGCACTCGTCCTTCGTGGGGCAGCAGGGGGTAGCGAGGGCACCGCAGCGGCACCCCCGGCCCCTCTGCGCCTGGGTTTTGCGCTGCGTCTCCCTTGGCATTCTTCTGACCGAGGATTTTCTGCTTTCTTTGTACCGGTGCGATGGGGAAGCCCCTGGATCCACAGAATAAACACCATGGGGGATGTGCTGCTCTGGTCTCTGCTGGGTCCCTGCCGTGGGGAGCTGCGGGCTGGGGATGCGTGGCCAGAGCTGAGCACAATTCCTCGGCCGGGGCCAGGGCCCTGCCTGCTGCTGCAGCTGGGTCTGGGCAGCTCCGGCTTCCTCAGCCCAAAGAGCTCGGGCCAGGGAGAGCCTCAGCCTCCGGCCAGGCAACCTCCAGCCACTGGAGGCAATGGCAGAAGCCCCTGGCCCCCTGCACCTCCCTGCCCCCGGCCGGCTCCAGAAAAGCCCCTGGGAAGGGCTCAGCACCAGCCGCCGTTGCTGAGGTGCGGGTTTTGAGCCCCTGTGCGGGATTCAAGCCCCTGTGGGAGCCACAGCCTGGGCCGGGAGCCAGGTGCTGGGCAGCCCTTGGTGCCCTGGGAAGGGGCAGAGGCACCAGAGGGGACGTGCTGGGGCGCAGCAAGCAGCGAGCGACCCCGGGCACCCGGGGAGGCGACGCCGGTTGTTTTTGGGCTGCGCTGCCGGCAAGTGGCCGGGACGCCGCGGGGGAGCCAGCTCGGCAGCCCTGGGCCCGGCGCCAGGGAGGCTCCGCGGTGCCCTCCCTGCCTGGCTCGGGTCAGGAGTTTCCACTCGCTCCTTCAGCCCAAGCGTGGGGCGGGCACGGTGCAGCTGGGGAGGAACCGAGGGGACACGAGGATGGGGCTGTGCCCGTCCTTGTCAGAAGTTTTTCTCTCCTCTTCGCCCCATCAGTGACGGCGGTGCCGATGCCCTCTCCTTGCTGCTGCTCTGGCTCCGGCCGCTCTGCCCGGGCGCTGCCCCGGAGCTCCCCGTGCCCCAGCCCCTTGTGGTGCTGTGGGTGATGCGGGGGCTGCACGGTGGCTGTCGGTCCGTCCTGCAGCTGCAGCCGGCGTTTCCTGCAGTGGGAGGCAAGCGGAGGGGCGGGGGGGGGGCTGCGGGATGGAAAGTTGGCAGCCGGCAGCGAGGGGAGTGGAAAGAATGAGCTCAAACCCAGAAAAATGTGGCCGCGCTGGAGGGTGGGAGGAGATGCCAAGGGGGGGCCACGGCGAGGAGCTGGGAAAGGGAGGAAGGAAGGAAGGAGGCGCTGGCGGGGGGCCAGGGGCTGCCTGCGGCCCCCAGCTGGGTCCCCACCTGGGCCAGGTACTGCCAGGGCTCGACAGCTCCAGCCCCTCCAGCAAGAACTCTCGGGGCTGCCACCTCCCTGCCGTCTGTCCCAGTGCCATCAGTCCCAGTGCCACCCATCCCTGCATGGCCGCTGTCCCCAGTGCCACCTCCCCCGGCCCCAGCTGCTCCCTGGTGCCGTTTGTCCCCGTGCCATGCCCCCAGTGCCACCCCGGAGAGCCATCCGTCCCGGTGCACGCCACTCTGCTCACTGCCTCCCCGGGCCGAGGGACCCCACAGTGGCCGCGGTGGGACCCGGTCCTGTGCCAGTCCCCAGCCCTTGGGACACACAGGGTTCCCGGTGGCCTGACCTCCAGCCCCCTTGCTCATCTCCCACTTCCCCAGGGTCTGCTGCCGGGGATGTTTTAGGATCAAGGGCCTGCACCCAAAGTGTTTCCCTCCCCGGTGCCCCCATCTGCTGCCACCACGGGGCCGGGGCCGGAGCAGCCTCCCCGGCACGGGGCGAGTTAAAGGCTGGCTCGAGCGTGCCGCAGCGCATCTTCTCATGGGGAGCTGCCAAGAAAAGCACAGGGGAGGAGGGCGGCCGCTTCCCCGCGCACCACGGGGCCAGGGCCTGCCCTTGGTCCCCGCAGGACGGCTGGGAAGTCCCTCCTGCTTTCCCAGCCGGAGCCGCTGGCGCAGGAAAGCCCCATGGAGGCTGCGTGGGGAGCAGCCCCTCAGCCAGGTCCCTGCCTCAGTGCCGAGACCCCATCCCCAAGCCCAGCACTTGGCACCAGAGCGAGGGCACCCAGCGGGAGCTGAGGCATCCGCAGCAAAAGCTCACAGCCTCAGGGCTGCTTCGGAGCAGGGCCGTAAAGGTCCTTTGAAGGTTTTTTTGATAAAAGGCTCAGCAGCGGAATACACCAGAGCGTTAGCATTTCTGCTGCTATTTTGGGTTCTGGTCTAACAACGTGCTGGAAGGACAGGAGCAGCTCCCAGCCCTGCAGCCTTCAGTGTGGGCTCTCCCCGGGCTCAGAGGCTGCCCCAGTTAACCTCAGCCCTGCCCAGGCTCGCAGCCCATCTGATATCACAAGCAGAGGTTTTCCTGCAAAGAGGACCTTGCAGAGGCCTCCTGGGCACAGGGCACAGCACCTTCCCTGCCTCCTCCCGGGGTCTCCCCAAGGAGGCACCCCAGAGTTTGGTGCAAAAGGAGCAGAATTTGACACCTTGCCTCCCTGCCCTCCCGCACCAGCGCCCGGGGCCGTGCCCGGCTGGGTGGGTTCTCAGGGGATGCTCCAAGAGTTTTCAGTAACAGGGACACAACCGAGCAGCAGGGACACGTTACTGCTTCCCGGGGTGACGGGGAACAGAAGTGGAGATGCCGCCTGTGCCCCTGGACAGAAGCCAGATTCAAAGGAGAGACGTGAGGGGGTCCCCGCAGAGGGCTCCAGGTAGCAGCGGGAGCTGTCCCCAAAACATGTAGCACCCAGAGAGACACCAGGGCATGCAGGGACTGATCTGGGGTACCTGAAGGCATCGGTGAGGGGCTGGTACGGGGGCTTTTAGCTCTGCTGCGGCCACCTGGGGTCTGCCTCCCGTGCCATGCTGCGGGGTGGGACACGGCAGGGTGCACGGTCCCTGTGGCTGCGTGCTGCTGACCCCGGTGCTCGTCCTTGTGGGAGCATCGGTGACACCGAGAGGACAGCACCCCGGGCAGGAGGCCAGCCCCGGAGCAAGGCACATCGGTGCTCCCGAGAGGCTTTTTCATCTCCCTGCTGCCTGAAATACGAAACTATGAATCACCCCAGGTCCTGAAATAGCATTTTTTTTTTTTTTAAAGAGAAAAATATATTTTTAAAAAATGTTAAAGCGTGCCTTGTCTCCCTGCTGCGCTCCCTTCCCCTGCCCGCAGCTCGGCTCCAGGAGGCGTTGGCCGAGGGGGGGGCCATGCACCAGCCATGCTGGGGACCCCTTGCTGCCACCCCAGGGGAGACCTGGGGAGCAGGCAGGGAGCTGGGGACACGGTGGGACCCTGACAGTGGCACAGGGACATGCCGCGGGTTCAGATGGATTTCACCATGTAACAACGCGCAACTGTCAGAAACTGCTGAATTTACAGAACTGACAGGCTGCGGGAAGGGTGAAAGCCCGCCGCACACCGCCCGGAGCTGCTGCTTTACGCTGGGTGAAACCCCGTTTCCCACAGTGGCTCGCTGCCAGGTTAAACCCATTGGTACCGGGCCTGAGCACCAGCATCTTCTCCCACCCCGAGCAGCCCCAGGATCCATGGAGCGAGCCGGGGGCCTCGGTGATGGGCACAGGCACCGTGATGGACCACGGGACACGGCTGTCACCTCCCCCAGTCCTGTACGGGGCGAAGGAGACGTGGTGGCACAGCACCGGCTTGAGGGCACCGAGTTGGAGGAGGCTCGGTGACACGGCCGGGCTGCCGGCAGCTTGGGGGGGGGGGGGGGGGAAGGAATATTCACAAGGACCACGCGTTTCAGCCAATTTTCCAGCAGAGCCCTGGCCCCCCTCCAGCAGCACGGAAAGTTTGCTTTCATTTACGAGGCATTTTTACAGAAGGGCTGTTTGCTGAGTGCAGGTGGGCTGGGGGCGGACAGGGGATGGCCCAGCAGGGCAGAAGCACAGCCCCTTGAGGGGGACGCGCTCTGCGGGAAGCACGAGGCGCAACAAACCCGGGGCTGGACGAGAAGCCCCAGACCTGAGCCGCACGTGGTACGGACTGCAGAGCTGCTCGGCGCTGTCCCGTGTCCCGTCCCTCTCTCTCCCTTCACAAAATGCTGTCCATACTTAGGCAGCCACCGCCGCTCTCCCCTTTCCCAGGCAAAATGTCAGCACGGATCCTCAGCGGCGGGGTAAACAACGCCCGGCTGACACAGCGCAGCGTCCGAGCACCAGCAGGCGCGTGCCATCCATCAGCGGGATCCTGCGGTCCCAGAACCGTCACGGGCCGTCTGCTGGAGGGGACCCACGGCGATGGCTGAGCCCGGCCCCTGCATCCCGACGCCTTCGGGAGGGCACCGGCATCGCCCGGGATCCCGCAGACCCCGTACATGCAGCATCCAACCCACCCCGCGCCCCTCACCTCGCTCCCCGTCCCTCCACCCTGCAGAGGCTGCGATGGCCTCTGGAGGTCGATTTGGAGGTATTTGGAGGTATTTGGAGGTATTTGGAGGTGGATTTGGAGGTGGATTTATATTTATATGGAGGAATTTGGAGGTAAATTCGGAGGCGTATTTGGAGGTGTATTTGGAGTTAATTGGAGGTACATTTGGAGGTAAATTTGGAGATGTATTTATATTTATCTGGAGGTATTTGGAGGTACATTTGGAGGTATATTTGGAGATGTATTTATATTTATATGGAGGTATTTGGAGGTACATTTGGAGGTATATTTGGATTTATTTATATTTATATGGAGGTATTTGGAGGCGCATTTGAAGGTATTTGGAGGTAAATTTGGATGTGTGTTTGGAGGTATATTTGAAGGCATTTGGAGGTACATTTGTAGGTATTTGGAGACAAATTTGGAGATGTATTTGGAGGTGTACTGGAGGTACATTTGGAGGTGTTTGAAGGTAAAATGGAGGTAAAATTGGAGGTTTATTAGAGGTAAATTTGGAGGTCCATTTGGAGTTATTTGGAGGTATTTGGAGGACCATTTGGAGATGTATTGGAGGTACATTTGGAGAAAATTTTTAAGGTAAATTTGGAGGTGTATTTGAGCTAAGTTTGGTGTATTTGAGGTATATTCCAGGTGTATTTGGAGGTGTATTTGGAGGTGTATTGGAGGTGCATTTGCAGATAAATTTGGAGGTGTGTTTGAGGTAGGTTTGGAGGTAAAATGAAGGTATTTTGAGGTAAAATTGGAGGTTTATTAGAGGTAAGTTTGGAGGTCCATTTGGAGATGCATTTGGAGGTCCACCTGGCGATGTACTTGGCGGTATTTGGAGGTGTATTGGAGGTGCATTTGGGGGTAAATTTGGAGGTTTATTAGAGACAAGTTTGGAGGTCCGTTTGGAGGTGTTTGGAGGTGTACTGGGGCCCATTCGGAGCTATTTGGGGGTAAATTCGGAGGTGCTTTGAGGAATAACGGAGTTAAAAATGGCGGGCGGGGGGGGGGGGGGCAGCTCCCGGTCTCCTAGCAACGCGCGCCGGGTTGCCGTGCCCGTGACGCGCGCGGCGCGTGACGCACTTCCGGCCGGTACGGGGACGTGTCGGTGCGCCATGGAGGAGGCGGCGGCGCAGAACGGCAGCGCCGGGCCCGGGGCCTCCTCCTCCGCCGCCCCCTCCGGGGCCGCCGCCGCCGCCCGGCCGCCCGCCACCCCCGAGGGCATGGCGCTGGCCTACGGCAGCCTCGTCCTCATGGCGCTGCTGCCCATCTTCTTCGGGGCGCTGCGCTCCGTCAGCTGCGCCAAGAGCAAGGTACCCGCGGGCCTACCGGGAACGGCCCCGGGAACCGCACCGGGGAGGGGGAGGAGGGCGCGGGGGGGGCCTGCCCCGGTTCCTCGCCGCCCGGTGGGGCCGTGCCCCCTGAGGGGTTCGGGGGCGGCACCGGGGAGCTGCCGCCGCCACCCCCCTCCTCCCCACCCCGGTGCCCCCCCGGTGCACCGGGACCTCCCCCCGGTACCCGGGCCCTGCCCCGGGCCGCAGCTGGGGCTGGTACCGCAGCTCCTCAGGGAGGGGGCTGCTTCCCTAGCCCAGCTTCTTGCTGTTATTCGTCCCTGCTGCTGTGCCCCGGAGCTCCCAGCAGCCCGGTAACCGGGGCCGTGAGCAGCGGGGTTTTTGCCCGCTGGGAGCAGGGAGCGGGACTCGGGGCAGGGCAGCCGCGGCCCCCGGCCCTTCCAGGGGGAGCCCTGGCGTGGGAGGGGACAGCAGGAGGGGACAGCTGTCCCGGTGAGCGCTGCGGGTCTCTCTTGGGGAAGGGCTTAAAAGGGTTTGGCGGAGCCGTTACAGAGGAAATGTTTTGTGAGTCGGGGGCTGCTGAGCGCCAGGAGCACCCCGGGGGCGTCCCAGGGGCGAGGTGAGGACCAAGAGGCTGACGGCAGGGCAGTGGCGTTGGGAGCGCGGTCGCCATATGGCACGCACAGATGGGGACGGGCGGGCACGAGCCGCGAGCTGCCTGGCCCTGCTCTGCCAGAACAGGGACAAACGCAGCGCAGGAGGCAGGGCTCGTCCCGTCCCGTGAGGAAAAGCGCGGGGAATGGAGCAGCCCTGGGAGGGACAGATGCAGCCGGGTTTGCTTTTCCCATCCCGGGCACGGGTCGCCCTAACGTGTCCTCTCCTTCCCTCCCCAGAACTCCTCGGAGATGCCGGAGACCATCACCAGCCGAGACGCTGCTCGATTCCCCATCGTTGCCAGTTGCACCCTTCTGGGGCTCTACCTCTTCTTTAAAGTGAGTGCGCGCCAGAAGGCGGGCTGCTCTGCGTTCTGGCTTACGGTGCTGGGGCAGAAGGCACCCGGTGTCACCGAGCAGGGGACGTGCATTTTCCCCGAGCTGTGCGGCCTTTAAGTAGTTTGGGGCCACGGTGAGGCACCTCTCCCTGCTGCTGAGGGCTCAGGAGGTGGGGTTTAACCCGCAGAGCTGGGAATATTTGAATTTACAGCCTTATCTCCGCTGATAGCCGGCGCCGTACGGCAGCCAGCCCAGGTGGCTTCCGGCCTGCCTGAGCCTCTGCGGGCTGGCGGCCGCAGCGGGCAGCTCCGTGCCCCGGTGTGCGTGGGTCTGTGCCACGGGGAAGGGCTGCGTGGAGGTCACGGAGGCTGCGTGGGGACCGGCTCTGCGGCAGCCGCTGGGGCGGGCAGGATTCGGCCTCCCCACGGTGCGCCCTGCTCCCCCAGCTGAGTTCTGCCCGGAGCTGCCCGTGGGGTAACGGGGCTGCAGCTCCTCCGTCAGCCTAGCGGGAGGAAAGCAGCGAAGGAGTAAATCTGCTGAGCCTCTGCTGGAGGGGGCGGTAGGGCAGCCCCCTCAGCCCCTTCTTTAGGTGCCAGGAAAGAGCTCGGGAGCGTGCAGCGTGCCCCCGTGGTCTGCAGTGTTCCCGTTTGGTGTCAGCGCTGTGCCCTACGCTCTGCTGCCCCAGCATCCTTCCTCCCAGGGGACCGCAGCTCTCCGCACGTGGCAGAGCGCTTCTCCAGGGGTGCAGCAAGCCCTGAATTACGGGGAGGGATTGAACTGGGCGGCAGCTGTGCGTGCTGGGGGGCAGGAGCTCTAAGAACACCCCATAAAACCGGGGCAAGGAGCGCTCGGTTCCTGCAACGTGGGGCAGGGGAGGCGGCGCTGCCTCGCTCCCCGCCGCTCTGCGGGGACCTGGCGGGGAAGCTGTGCCCTCCTTTCTGTAGCGCAGGAGTTATTTTTTGAGCTGAGCAGCTCACAGGTGTGCCACAGCTCGCCTGTTCTGCAAGCAGGCAGCTATTTCCAACACTTCGTATCGGCAGCGCAAGAATTGGGGTTACTGCAGCTCTCCTTCCCGTCCCTGTGGAGCGCCACCGCAGCGGCTGCCGGTCCCGGAGTCAGGCGCTTCCCACAGGTACCAGCGTGGGGAACGTGGTGATCACCCCCCTGTGGTTTTGTCTTGCAGATATTCTCTCAAGAGTACATCAATCTCCTGCTGTCCATGTATTTCTTCGTGCTGGGGATCCTCGCCCTGTCCCACACCATCAGGTAGGGAGGAGAGCTGTGAGCCGGCGGGGTGCTGAGCTGCGGTGTAACGCACCACCGCCGCGTGGCAGAGCCAAATCCCAGCTCCCGGAGCCTTTTCCCTCGGTGGGTCTGGAGGGGAGGCAGGACTGGAGCATGCTGTGAGCCCGTCCTGCAGCAGGAGCTGGGGCAGACCCAGGCTCAGCAGTCCCGGTGGTCCTGTGCTCCGAGCTCGTAGCGGGTGGCCGCCAGCATCCCACCCCGAGGAGCTGCTCCGGCCTGGCACCATCCTCCCTGCCTCGAGGAGGGCAGAGCTCAGCACCGCTGTTCCCTTGCTGCAGCAGCTGGCACGGGCAGCTGGAGCTCGCCGTGACCTCCTCAACGTGTTTGGTGCGAGGTGCTGAAAGCTCAGGCTGTTTCAGTAACCGAAAAGGAAAACTGGCTTCCTGTTTCCTGAGCTTGGGGTGCTGGGGACCAGATGCCTTCCCTAGAGCAGCGCCGCCGTTCCGCTGGGGCTCCGGGCCCGCTCCCAGCTCGCTCCCAGAGCTGTGTCCTGCTGGCCCGGCCAGTTTGGGGTGCCCAGAGGCTTTCTGGGGGCACAGCGCGAGTGCTGGCGTTGGGGTGGGTTCTCCCTTCCCTTACGAGATGCTTTGTGCCTGTTGTCCTAGAGCATCTGGGGGACTGTGACGTGCCAGTGGATCCTCCCCCAGGGGAGGATGATGCTTGGTGACACGCTGGGGCTCACTCCAGTCCCTGACAAGGCAACACCCAGGACTTGCCTGTCCTGCGAGGGCACCGACGTTCATGTGGAGGTGCTGGGCAGTGCCTCGTGCGGGGTTTCTGTGGAACTGCCCTTCTCTGCAGCTCTTTTCTCTTTTCCCAGCCCCATGATGAACAGATTCTTCCCTGCAAACTTCCCCAACAAACAGTACCAGCTCCTCTTCACCCAGGGCTCCGGGGAGAGCAAGGAAGGTACGGCAGCCTGCCAGTCCTCCCGGGTCCTTGAACGTTTTCTCCCTTCGCTGCTCTGTTCCTCCTGTACCTGTTCTGACTCTCGGCCCTTCCGAACAACCTCCCCAAAGACTTGCCTCTTGCTCCTTGCCGTGCCTCTGGAGCCCCCTGAGCGCTGCCAGCTCCGCACAGACGTGCATTGTCTAACCCCGGCACCCTCCGTTTGTTGTCCCTGTCAGGGAATTAAATGCATTCAGTGGCACTAAACGCACCGCTGGTGACACCGCCGAGAGCTCACTGGGAAGAGGGAGCAGGTCTGCCCCTCCTTGCCACAGCAGAGAGCCTGAATCCAATTTCCTCCTTGACAGAAGGCTCACAGATGCTGTCCTTGTGGCAGAGCCTGGCTGAAGGGGACGGTCTGGCTCGCGGTGCGGGCTGCTCGCGCGTCATGTGGACGCGGTGGCCGTGGGCACGGCCGTTTGCACGGGAGGATTCCCCTTTCTGTGGGGCACGAGTGCTGCGGTCTGTGGCGCTGCTGCGCCGTGAACTCGCCCTCCTCTGCCCTGCACAGGAAGGGAAGCTGCCGGGCCTGCCCCTCGGCTGACTTCTCTCTTTTCTTGCAGAAATAGTGAATTACGAGTTCGACACCAAGGACCTCGTATGTCTGGCCCTGAGCAGTGTTGTCGGGGTCTGGTACCTGCTGAGGAAGGTGAGCGAGACTCAGATCTGCTGGGGGGGGGGCAGGGGCTGGGCTAGGTCAGACCGGGACCTCCCTTCCCTCACCGGGCACCTGCGGCGTGGGGCTGCGGCTCTGCAGGTGCCGTGGAGCCCACCTCTCCTTGTGTCCTCCTCAGCACTGGATCGCCAACAACCTCTTCGGGCTGGCGTTTTCCCTCAACGGCGTGGAGCTGCTGCACTTGAACAACGTCAGCACCGGCTGCATCTTGCTCGGGGGCCTCTTCATCTACGACGTCTTCTGGGTAAACGGGAGCGCTCCCCAGGGCGGACGCGAGTTGCAGCCGTTGGCGGAAGGCATGTGCGCGGCCTCGGGCCTCTTCGGAGGCAGCGTGCTGGCTGAACGCACGCTCGCAGTCAGGATTTCCACTTCCCTCGGCCCGGAGGGGTGCGGTGGGGATGATGACAGAATCAAACGCAGGCAGAACGTGGCTCGGCAAAGGGCTGTGATTTTTTAATTCCTGGCCTTTGAGTGCTCAGGGCTGGCGGGGAGCTCACCGGGGAGCCTGGCTGTTGCAGGCTACCCGTGTGTCGAGCACTTCCCGTCCTGGTGACCCGCGTTCCTGGGAGCTGCCCGGCACCTGGCTGGAGGCTGAGGCTGTTCTGGGATGTGCTGATCCCGCTTGTATCAGCGCCTCAGCTCTGCCATCGGCTGCCTTCCTTAGCATCCTTCTGCTCTGCACCGAGAAGCCAGTGCTGGAGTGCCTCCAGGCGTCTTCCCTCAGCTAGCACAGCCCTCCGCTGCCTCTGCTGCGAGGTTTTCCTTATCTTCCTGCAGCGGCTCTGGTTCCTTTTCTCCCGAGTCCTGTGTAATGCCAGTGTTCCTCAGCCCTCCCTGTCTGCCTCCACCTTCTGAATTACCGTTTCAACGTGTCTCAGAGCCTTCAGGTCTGTCCAGCAGCGCTACGGATGCCTGAGGAATCCTTCCCTGTTTCAGCCTGGCTGCAGTGTCTCTGTATTTGGCCGGTGCTCCTCGTTTCACGGATCTCAGCTGTGCTTTTTTTGGTCTGTGTGCCACCTCCAGTGCTCCTGGCTAGAGAGGAGCAAGCCTTCAGACCTCACGTACCCAGCGCCTTGCGCTGCGCTTGGGGTGGGAGCGTCCTCACAGAGCTTTGCAGGACGCAGCCCTCGCTGCTCGGCCGCCTGCTGCTGCCCATCCAGGCCGGCTTCCCCACGTTGAGCTGCTCCCTGCAGGGACCAGGCACTTGGCTCTTAGCCTGGATTTAATCACAGATTGATCCAGGAATTTCTAAAAGGAGGTGGAATTGCTTGGTGCACCCGTGGTACCGTTCCCCTGCGTGGTCCTGGGGAGAAATTGTACCAGGTTCTTTTACCTGGAGCCAGCACGGAGCGTCGTGGCTCCGTGGCGAAGCCCAGAGCTTGCTGCACCGTGTGCGAGCCGAGCTGAAGCCCAGTTGCTTGCTTTAAGGTTTTTCTTCTCAAAATCGCTGCGAGCTGTAGGCACTGACCGGGCTTACCTGCCTCCTGCTGGGCAGCCAGGACTCGAGGCTTGGAGCCGGGAAGGAGCAGAGCCGGGTGCTTGACCTGCGTGTTTACAGTCCGTCCCCAGAGCTGACGGTGTTTAGAGCCGATAGCGCAGTACAGATAAGCGACCTTGGAGCAGATGTCACTGACAACTGCTCCGTCCCTGGAGCTTTGGGCTGGCTGGGACCCGCAGGCAGCTCCCTGCACCCCTTCAGACTTTGTACCGGTGGCTCCCCGGGGCTGAAGGCAGCCAGGTCAGCGCCACTGCCCCGGGGGTGCTGGGGAGGGCAGGGACGGCAGTCAGCTCGCCCCGCTGCCGCCCTGAGAGCGGGACGGCCTCGAGGGGTTCTCCGAGCACTGCTGGGCTCCCCTGCCCACAGCCTCCGGGTGCTGCTGGGGGGAAAATGCTGCGGCGTGCGTGTCCCCGTGCAGCCGTGGTCACCCCGCCTCCTCTGCTTGCCCCTAGGTCTTTGGCACCAACGTGATGGTGACGGTTGCCAAATCGTTCGAGGCTCCGATAAAACGTGAGTAGATGTTCCCGTGCTCCCCCCCAACAGGGGTGCAACTGCAGCTGCTTTAAAAATAAAATAAAAAATGTGAATTTGTGGGTGGTGGAGCGGGCAGTGCCCTGGGGCCTGAGACCTGTGCGTGGGGCTGGCCCCGAGTCCCTCGGGTTTCCTGCTCCAGTGCCCGGGGCTGGCCCAGGGAGGAGCAGGAGGGGGCCTGGGATGGGGCTGGGGTCCTGCCTTGATCCAGCCCCGTTAGGTCAGAGCCGGTGGTGCTGAGCTCTGCTCCCCCTCACTGCCTCTCTCTCTCCTCGCAGTGGTTTTCCCTCAGGACCTGCTGGAGAAGGGTCTGGAGGCCGACAACTTCGCCATGCTGGGCCTGGGAGACATTGTCATTCCAGGTGAGGACACGAGGGGGGGAACGTCACCAGGACCGTGTCCGAGGCAGCCGTGGGGGTGCCAGGCAGGAGGCTCACTCCCCGTGCTGTGCTTCTGGCCCTGCTGGAGCCCCACAGCCTCTCACCGGGGCTGGGAGCTGCGTGGGCCGGGTGCCAGAGCCCCGCCGGGTCTCCCCCCGGGGCCGTGCCGGTGCCGTCCCGGTGCCACGAGAGGGCACTGCGAGCCCAGGCACGGCCGCGGGTGGCTGGAGGCTCTGCCTTCCCCTGCCTCCATCCTCTCCTTCTCCCTGCAGGGATCTTCATCGCCTTGCTGCTGCGCTTTGACATCAGGTGAGGGGGTGGTCGGGAAGGGTCCCGACAGGCTGGGTCTTGCAGCGTGCTCCAGTTGTTGTAGGGGAAAAGGGGGGAAGGCAGGAGCTCGGTTGTGTGCTCTCAGCTGGGGCTTGGGGTGGGGATGCAGGAGAGCAGCTGGAAGAAGAAGCTCCTGGAAGAGCGGAGATGAGCAGGGCTGGGGGTGGGAGCAAGTCCTGAGCTCGTGAGCCTTGCTTAGGGGAGCAACGTGGGGAGAGGACCGGCCTTGGGAGGGGGCAGCAGCACCCAACGGCCTCGCAGGCTCACAGACCCTGAGGAGCAGGGACCACACTGCTGCGGTGTGGAGCGGAGGTGGAGGCAGCGTGAGCCAGAGCTGGGGCGCTGGCACCTGGGGGTGCTGCTCACGTGGAGGCCCAGGGAGGCCTGGCAGCGTGTGTGCCTCCGGGCAGCCATCGGGGAAGGCAGCTCCTTCCCTTCCCACACAGGGCAGCTGCACCTGCTGCCAGGGCGTAGCTCCCAGCAGTTGCCCCACACCAGCAGTCTCTGGTTTGGGAGCCGCTGGGAACGGGGCCACCTCGTGCAGCTGCGGCGCCGCGGCCCCGCTCCTGTCGCTGTTGCACAGCCCCTCCGCTCCGTGCCAGCACTTCCAGGTGTTTCCACCCACATCCTGCCTGCACCTGCTGGGAATCCCAGCTCCCGCGGGCTGCCCTGCAATCAAACGCCACGTGCAGCGAGCAGGCAGCCAGGGGAGGACAGCGGGGGGGGATCCTCTCCCCGGGTCCCAGCACTGACTCGTGCGCCCCACAGCCACCCAGCAGCGGGATCTGACAGCCCCTTCCCCTCCCCACCGCCTCGCACGGCTGTAACCCCATCCCGCCCGGTGCTGTGCTGGTGGCAGTGTCCGTGCTGGCCCCGAGCCCGGGCAGAGCCCTGCACCCCGAGCTGGTGGGAGGTGTCCCAGGTAGCTGGGCCGGCTCCGTTTCAGCCGCTGGCATCCCCGCAGCCCCAGCTGAGTTTGCTCTGCCCCCTTCCCTACAGCCTGAAGAAGAACACGCACACGTATTTCTACACCAGCTTCGTGGCCTACATCTTCGGGCTGGGCCTGACCATATTCATCATGCACATCTTCAAGCACGCCCAGGTAAGCCCTGCCCCGCAGAGGCACGCAGCCGGACACGCCAGCCTGGCTACAAGTGTCCCAAGCACGCCCGGAAAAAGCAGATGTGCTCCCTTGGCTTCGCTTTCCCAGTGCCTGCCTGTGCTTTTCCCTTCCCCCCAAAGCCCCGTGGGTCCGGCTGGAGCTGAGCCCTGCCCCAGGGAGGCTGCTTCAGGCCGAGAGCAGCACCTCAGCACCCAAAGAATGCAGCAGGGGGGCTGCCGGAGCACGCTGCGGGCGCTGTTGCTGCTCTGTGAGGGGCTCTCGGTGTGCTCACAGCCCACAGTGGGAAGAGGGTGCCCAGATACTCCTGGGGCTGGAGGAGGTGCCCAGGAGGGTGCTGAGCTGCAGGTTCACGGGTGGCAGTTGGGTGCCGTTGGCATCCCACGCAACCCCAAATGCTCACCCCCACCGGTGCAACATCCCCACCACGAGCCTGGAGGTTTGCACCCCTCTGCCGGGCAGCCTGCGTGCCAGCGTGGGACCTGCTGGCAGGGGTTTTGTCCTGCCTGGCTCTCGAAGCAGCTTCCTGGGGCTTTCACCTCCCCGTGCAGTGCTGCGACGTGGTGGGCGCAGGGGGGACGGGGCCCTGCCCTCCCGAGGGGCCGTGTGTGCTTGGGTTTAACCCATGTTTTTCTCGCTGGCAGCCTGCTCTTCTGTACCTGGTCCCTGCGTGCATCGGATTCCCGCTGCTTGTGGCCTTGGTGAAGGGAGAAGTAACTGAGATGTTCAGGTGGGCCTCGGCGGGGGTCGGAGCCGTTTTTGCCCGCGGCGCTGGAGCGCACGGAGCATGCAGATGTTCCCACGCCCGGGCACAGCTGGAGGGACAGGTTCATCTGGGCACGCTCTGGGTGCGCGCGGAGGCGGAGGGAGTGTGTCTGTGCCTGCACACGCCGGCCCTGGCTCCTGCCACCTCCCGGGAGCCGGCTGGGAGCGTCGGGGCCGTACCGGCAGGCAGGCGGCAGCTGGGATCGCTGCACGCCCGGGTGACGAGCTCTTCCCGTGCGCTGGCAGGCAGGGGAGGGTGGGACCGCGCACCTGGTGCCGAGATACTTGGTCATTGTGTCCCAGCGCCCGTGGGTGGGGGAGGATGGAACCGGAGCCAGCTGCAGGAGCAGCCGGGGCTGGTTCAAGCACATCCCGGCTTCCCCGCTGGGGTAGAGGAGACAGTTTGCAGCTGTCTCCTCTGGGACTGCAGATGTGGAAACAAGGGGGGCTGGAAAAAGGGAGTCTTCGCTGTGCTCCAGCCCTTCTCACCCTGCCGTGCTCCGGGCATTGCCCGCTGGCAGCAAAAAGGCTTCTCCTGCTCCGGGCTGCCAGGGATGTTTGTTCCCCTGTCATGGCTGAGGACACCTGAAGCAGAGCAGGGAAGGGGGCATCCATCCAGGGCCGCTGGGCTTCCTGTGGGGGCCAGCTCGAGCCCCCAGCCTGCCCAGAGGAAAACCAGTGCCTGAGCCATGCGCAGGCCGTGGGGCAGCGGGGAGTGGGGCTGCCCTGGCCTCCTCCCCCTCCCCTGGGAGCCGCAGGTATGCGTGTTCCCACCGGGCTGTCAGCTGGGCCGGCTCCCCAGCCCTGCAGCACCTGCCCCTGCTTTGATGTCGGGCTTCTGACGATTGCCGCTGCAGGCACCGAGTGTCCTGAGATCGTCCTTCCTGTGCACCTGGGATCCTGCAGCCGCTCTCCCGTGACTCAGCCGCTCGCAGCGGCTCCTCCCTGCTCCTGCCCCACCAAGCGCGCGCGGGGGAGACGAGCTGCGGGTCCTGCCCTGGGTCAGCAACCACCCCCCCGGGGAGCCTGGCAGCTGGCTCTGGGGAAAAATGCCCCCAAAGCGCTGCCGGCTGCTGGTAGCTGAGCTCTGCCGGGGCAAACACGGGGCTGGTAGGCTGCGGGGCCCTCAGCGAGCCTGGGGCTCGCCTTGAAAGCGCCCCAGGTGCTTTCGGAGGAAGCAGGACCTGGCAGGGCTCCTGCCTGCAGGCCAGAGTCCCTCGCTGCAGGAATTCCCCCTCCGTGTAGCTCCCCTGCACCTCTGCAGCGCTTCCACTCCTCCCAGTCGCTCCCTGGGCTCGCTGCCGAGCGCAGCGCCCCGCACACCCCTGGGGTTTCGGTCTGCGGGGTGGGCAGAGCTCAGTGCTGCAGCCCGGGGATGGGAGCTGGGGGAGCAGAGCTGGCTGCCACCGCGTCCGTGGCTCCCAACCTCCCGGGGCAGGCCCCAACCTTGGCTCCGAGCTGCTCCGCAGCCTTCCACTGTCAGGAGTGGGAAACCCACTCTGCCTCTTCCCCCTGCTGTGGCCCTCCTGTCCTCCAGCTGCACCAAAGGCTCTTTTTTTCCCCCGGGGCCTCCAGCCAGCTGCCTCCCGGTGCCCCAGGAGCTGCCTTCTCCCCGGGTCTCAGCCCTCACCCCCCCGGGGCCGGCAGAGGGGGCAGCGGGCTGCCTGCTCAGGGTGCTGGGGTTGCGGCTGTCTCACTTGGAAACTCTTCTGCTTTTTTTCTCTCTTTCTCTCTCTCTTCCCCCCTCTCCTTTCTGCCCTGTCCTTCCCCCTTTCCCTTCCTGCTTCCTGTCTCCTGCAGCTATGAGTCCTCTGCTGAAATCTTGCCGCACACGCCACGGCTCACCCACTTCCCCACCGTGTCCGGCTCGCCGGCCAGCCTTGCTGATTCCATGCAGCAGAAATTGTCCTGCCCCCGCCGACGCCGGCAGCAAAGCCCCAGTGCCATGTAGCAATCGCGCACGGTGCCCTTTCTTTGTCTGTCGCTCTGGCCAGGTAGGGACCCTTCCCAGCTCCCCCCTTTCCCCAGCCTTCGCCTCGCTGCTCTGGGCTGGCTTCTCCTCCTCTGGGGGCTCTGAAGGGGGCGAGGAGCTGACGTCCCTGCCCCTTGTGCTCCCCCATTTCCTCCGTTAGGGCTCAGGGCAGTGCCGTGGGGGTTTTTCGGGCAGAGGAGTGGGGCCCTGGGGGTGTTGCTGCTGTTTTTCTTGCAGCCCCCCCCCTTTGCAAACCAGCGCTCGGCCCTGCGTGGGGAGCCCGGTGCTATCGGGGGGGGGCCCAGCTGTGCTTCGGGGAGCAGGGATCAGGATGGAGGGACAGGCTCCCAGGCACAGACCTGGCCCGGCCCCCCCCTCCGAGGCCGTCCCGGTGCTCCAGGCTGCTCTCAGCACGTGCTTGTCCCCAGAGCACGGCTCACCCCTGCTAATTGTGCCCCTCTCCTCCCTCTGTCCCCAGCTACGAGGAGAGCTCTACCCCCAAGGAGGCGCCGGGGGCCTCCAAGGAGGAGCCGACAGAAGCTGACAAGAAGGAGAAGTGACCTTGCCCGTGGGCCGGGCCCGGCGCTGCTGGGCTGGGGCCCTTCCAGACCTCCCTCAAGTGACAGACGACGAAACAATTGTGCCAGAGCATCGTGTTGTGTGTGTCGGAGCAGCCGCCCAGGTGGGGCATCGATGTCCGCTGCGTGTCCACCCCCCTCCCGCCGGCCCCCCGGGGCCGTGCAGCCCTGCTCCCTTTCGCTTTGGCTCCTGCGTGGGCGCAGAGCGGGCGGGCGGCGATCCACAGCCCGGTTTTTAAATTTTGTATTGTGCATTTGCTTTCTCTCATATTAAACCATCTCAAAGGAAGGAGGGTGCTGCCAGTGCCGGGGGGGTTATCGGGGCTGCTCCGGCCTGGGGTGTGATCCACGGGTGGGTGTCCCGGCCCTTCCAGCAGCTTCATTCCCCCCTTGGGGTCTGGGATCCTTGTGTCTGTGCCCAAGTGACCGTCCCCTTCCCCTCCTCCAGCTCTCTGCATTGCCCTGGCCCAGTCCCAACCTGGCTTTGATGCCACAGCACCGAGATTTAGGGCCGTGGCCGCTGCACCCAGGTCTGGGGACAGGGTGCTGTGGGCAGGGGCAGCCCCAGCAGCCTTCCTGGTTCCTGCTGGGGCCGTTTGCCGTCTGCCTCGCGGCACCAGCAGTGTCCTCCCTGCCCGCCTCGGGGCAGGCGTGCAGAGGATCCCGCATCCCTCGGGCCATGCCCACTGCCAGAATAAATAGAAAGTGTTTGCTGGCTTGGCAGCCCCTCCACAAAAGCCGTATTGAGCTATTATTCCCCGCCTCGGCTGCGAGCACTAAAAGTGGCGCCTCGCGTTCTGCCATCTAATGACCCTTCGCAGCCTCCTACAGATGTTTTCTATGACTTACAGCTCCTTTTCCAACAGCCCTGTCCGCAAAAACAAGAGGGGCCACTTTAATTCCAATTAAATACCTCCAGCTAAGCAAACAGTGTGCAGCAGGGCCTGGGCACGGTGCGGCCGACAGGCCCGGCCCACGGAGTCGCTGAGTCTAGACTCCAGATGTGATTCCACCAGCCTCCAGTGCCCCATGGAAAAGGACGTGGGGCGCAGCGCCCTGCCCCGAGCCTGCGGGTCCGGCACCGCGTCCCGCGAGGTTCTGAGTCCTCCCCAGCTTCGGCTGGGGGCAGCCACGGGGGTCTCGCACCTACCCCTGCTCAGCCTCCAGCCTGCCGGGGTGTTGGGGTGCAGGTGGTGCCCGAGCTGTGCCCCTCGTGTCACCCTCTGCCTCCTCACTCCTTGCTCCTGCCCACGAGGCTTGGGGCAGCAGGAGCATGGCAGTGAGCTGGGACCTTTCCAAGGGCTCGCAGTGGCGCCACGGGGAGCGGAAAGCAGGGAGAGGGGAGAGCGGGGTCACCGCGGCCCTGCCCGGCTGATAAGCGGGGCAGAGCCCGGAGGAAGGAAGCGCTCGGGCCCTGCAAGGAGCTGGGAGCGGAGCCAGCGCCTGGGCGGCCCCCGGGGCTCGCCTGCCCCTGCTGCACCTGGGTCCTGCAGCGGCTGCGCGGCTCCGCTCTGTCTGGGCCACCTTCCCCCCGCCGCGGGGTCCCTCCGGCTCGTGGGGGACACGGAAAAAAACACCCCGGCTCCAGCATGAGCCCTCCATCCACAGGGCTGGGGGACGGCTCCATCCCCGCTGCCCCGGCTGTGGGGTTTGGGGCGATCCCCCCCCCAAACGCTGCCTGTAGCATCACAGAGCCACGCAGGCGCCCCAGGCACCTTCCCCTTGTGCCAGGAGCTGCAGCTCAGCCCCGCAGCCCCCCCAGGACGGGCTGCGGGCACACAGGGAGCAGCCGTGGGTGCAAACGCTGAGCTGGGGTGGGAATTGCTGGTGCCTGGGGGGAGGCACATGGGGACTGCTGGTCCCCGGAGCCCTGCAGAGCCTCCCCACAAGGGATGGGTGCTGGGTGCAGCACCCTGCAGCATCTGCCCTGTCCCCGGCTGGCAGCACCTGGAGCCAGGGACGCCCGGCCGTGGTGGGGGGGCCGCTGATGAGAGCTGGGGTCCCACGGAGCGCCGGCGCCCGGCCGTCGGCTGCGAGCAGGGAAAGGAAGCAGGCGAGAGCAGCCCCATCCCCAGCCTGCCGGCGAGGAGGGGCAGGAAGCTGGAATAAATCCCAGGAAGGGCCGCCTGGCTCCAGCTGGTCTGGGCTGCAGCGGATGGAGCCGGGAACGGGAAGGGAGAAGGCGGGAGGGGAACGCGCGGGGGCTTTCTCAGGCCTCGGCCGTGCTCCAGCTGTGCAACGGGTGCTGGTGGCCCCAGGCAGCATTGGGGCTCCTAATAGGCATGGGGATGGCTGGGCTGGAGGCAATGCACAAGGCTGAGTAGACAAAATTTGGGGGGGGGGGGCATTCAGGTGGGGGGCACCCAGCCTGCACCCTGGTGTCTGCAGGTCCATGGGATCCCCTCCTGTGCTCGGCCACTCGTCCACATCTGGCTCCGCGCTGCTGGGACGCGGTGTCCTGCTGAGCCCATCCCACTGCTGCTGCTTTTAGGGGTACAAAGCCCATCCTGAGCCCCCCCCCCAAATGCATCAGTGCCCAGTTCCACGTTGCAGAGCCCTGCACGCAGAGCTGGGTGCTGCCCCGGGGCTGTGGCAGCCCGTCCCCAGCGTCCCCACGGCACAGGCAGCCCCTCGGCAGCCCGGTGCGGCCGTGCCCTGTGTGGTCCCGCCGGTGCAGGGGGGGAATGGCCGGGGGCTTTGATGTGCTCGGCTGCTGGGCAACCCCTGCTCGGCGCAAAGCAGCCGCGCTCCCGGCCGGGCTGCGCCCCACCAGCGCCATATGGCCGAGGCCGCTGTTACCGCGCCGCGCGCCCCGTTCCCAGAATTGAGATGGAAATGAAGCCATCCGTCTTGCCGGCCGACACCGGCACCCGGCTACGGCCAGGGCAGCGTCACGGGGCCTCGCCGGCAGCCCCAGCACCCCAACGTGCCAAGGGGGGGTCCCACAAACAGGGGACCCTGCAGGATGGGGGGACACCCGTCCCTGTCCCCATGCCACCCGGGGTGCTCGAGGCTTCCTTGTCCCGGCCGCGGCGCATTGTTGGCGGCGCAGCTGGCGGGCGCCCGGCCGGCCGGCGGCACTGAAAGGCATTCCTGCGCACAATGTCCCCGGCCTCCCCGCCGCGGCCGGGCCGCCACCGCCAGATGGGGGCTAATTAGTGGCTTTGAGAGCCGCGGTGGGAACCGGGCAGCACCAGGCCCTCCGCGGGGCCCTGAATGGAGGGGGCGACCCCAGCGCCGTGCCCACCCTGGGAACCGCTCTGGGATGAAGGGACAGAGGGACAGAGGGAGGGACAGAGGGACGGATGTGCTCACAAAGCCAAAGGGATGGAGGGACCGAGGGATGGGAGGACGGAGGGATGCAGCTGTCCCCGGCCGTGCTGGCAGGGCGGAGCCCAGAGGTGTTGGGTTAAAGCCCATCCATGTGCAGCAGGCTCCAGGGTTGCCCCCATCCTGCAGAGGAAGATGAGGAGAGGCCTTTGGCTCACTCCACACCTGGGGAGATGCTGCAGCTCTGTGCAGAGCCAGGTGCAGGCATGGGGGTGGAGGGGTCTGGCCCCTGACCCAACCCTGCCACGAGGACGGGGGAGCCTGGTGCACCCACACCGGGCACCCACAGGTGTGCCTGTGTCCACCCCTGCCTCTGCAGCCGCTGTGTGCACGCGTGTTTGTGCACGTGTGAGCATCTACGGGGCTGTGCACGGGTGTGCTTCCTTGTGCACGCCTGTGCGTGTGCATGCATGCATGTACGTCTGCATGTGCCCGTGGCCGTGCTGCACACACGTCCCTGAGCGTGCGGGTGGCCGAGGAGGCTGCAGCTGGCCTCAGAAGGCCGCTCGCGGCTGCTCTGCTCCTGCCGCCGGGGCCCTGCCCGCAGCTGCGGGTCGGGTCCTGCCCAAGGCCCCCGCCGAGCCGCGGCTGTGCCTCCCTGCAGGTGCGGGGACCCGGTAACGATCATTACCGCTAATTAGCGCTCGGATCGGAAGCCCTTCAGGGCAGGGCCTGGTTTGGTTTCGGCTCGAGTCCCCACGAAGGCTGCAGCCGTCCAGGCGGGACCTGCCCGTCCCCGTCCCCGTCCCCGTCCCGCAACCGGGACCCCCCCCGGGGCCGCAGCTCCGCGCACACCGGGGGGAGCCGGGGGGGGGCGGCCCGAGGGTGCCGCTCACCGGGCCCTGGCGAGTAGGGGTCCCCGTGGGGTGTCCCCCTGTCCCCGTGTACCCGCGGGGTGCCGGTGCCCCGTGGCCGTGCCCCGGTGGCCGTAGGTGCCCCCCCCCCCTCCCCCCGCCCCGCCCCCGTCGCCATGGGCACCGCCCGCGAGGCGCCGCGCTGACAGCGCGCGGGGTTTTATGAATGGGTGACGTCACGGCCCTGGCGTCTAACGGTCTGAGCCGCCGGGGGGCGGGGGTGGGGGGGTGGGAGGGGGGGCGGCAGCGGGGCCGGGGGGCGCCGGGGGTCCAGGAGGGCTGGGGGGGGGGGGAGTGAGGGGCGGGATGGGCTGCGGGGGGCGAGGGGGCCGCAGGGCCCCGGGGGAGGCATCGGGGGGGGGGGGGGGGGGGGGGCGGGGGGGCCCCGGCGGGGGGGGGCCCCCGGGGGGGGGGGGACGCCGGGGGCCTGCGGGGAGCCCGGGGTGATGCGGGGAGCCCCCGTTACGGACCCGTGGCGGGACGGACGCCCACGCACCCCTCCAGCCCCCGCACCCCTCCAGCCCCCTCCTCGTATTCCAAGCCCCCCACCCGCTCTCTCCCTCCCGCGGCCCCTTTAAGCCTCTGCCCTTCGGGGCGCATGAATGGGGCGGGCGCCGCCGGCCCCGCCCCTGCAGCGCCGCCATTGGCCGCCTCTCTCCCCACGGCCCCGCCCCCGTCGGCAGCGCTCTATAATTGGCGCGGCGCGGCTCGGCGGGGCGCAGCGCTTCCACGGCCGCCCGAGGGGTCCTAACGCCGCCCGCCGCGCTCCGCTCCGCCGCTCTGCCATGAAGGTCGCCGCCGTCGCCCCGTCGCCGCTGCCCGCCGGTCCCGGCGGGGCGCTGAAGGCGGTGCGGCCCGGGGAGGCCGCCCGCTGCGGGCCGGGCCCGGGGGCGATCGCGGCGGAGCAGGCGGCGGCCGCGCTGCTGTACGACATGAAGGGCTGCTACTCGCGGCTGCGGGCGCTGGTGCCCACCCTGCCGCGGCACCGGCGGGTCTCCAAGGTGGAGCTGCTGCAGCATGTCATCGACTACATCTGGGACCTGCAGCTCGCGCTGCAGCCCGGGCCCCCCCCGGCCCCCCGCCGCCGCCGAGCCCCCCGAGGTGAGTGCGGTGCCGGGGCTGCTCCGAGCCCTGCCCGGTCCCGGGCTGCACCGGGCCCCCCGCGCCCCTTCCTCGGCGGCCCCGGGGACTTCTCCCACCGGGCCCTTCTCCCCCCGGGCTGCGGCCCGGCCGCCCCCCTCCGCTCCTCCCTTCCCGGGGCGTCCCCACCACCGTCACCCCCCTGTCTGCCCCCCTCGCACCCCGGGACGCCCCCCCTTGTCATCCTCCTGTCCCTCTCCGGTCCCCGAGCAGCACTGACCGTCCGCTTCGTTCCGTTCCCGCAGGCTCCGTGCATGCCCGCTGCCGACCGCATCCTGTGCCGCTGAGACCTCCACGGACCTGCCGGGACCCCCAGTGCCGCTCTCCGGACGGGACCCCCGGGCACGGATGGGACCCGCAGCTGCGGGGCTGTGGTCGGGGCCCCCCCCGGGGTCCGGAGGCCGCGGCTCGTAACCTTCTCAGATTGCTGAGAGCATTCCCGTATTGTATATTACAATGATGCTGGAGAATATTGTTCTACAATAGCTGGAGTTTTGTTATTAAACAAGCCCTGATTACCAGGCACGCGTCTTCTTCGTGGCTGTATTGCACGGGGCTTTTTGGGGTGATTCCTCCTGGCTTGACCCCCCCCAGCCTGGGCACACAGCAGGAGTCCCGCAGGAGCCCGTCTTGGGCTGGGGGGGTAGTGAGGGAGCACTGGGGCTGGCAGTGCCCCTGTACTGGTGGTACTGGGGTGCTGTGGGGCAGAGGCTGTGTGTGAGTGACCCCCCTCCCCCCAAATGGGACAATGGGCATTGAGCCCTGGGGGGGGGGGGGGGGCCACACCTGCGTGTGGGCATGCCCTGGCATCTCCCTGTGCTTCCCCTCTGGGGTTTGGGGCTCCAGGGGGTTCTCCTCACCCCCCCCCGTAGGGCACCGGGGGGCTCAGGGGGCAGGGCTGGGGCTGGTGGGGGCTCCCTGCAGTGAGTTGATGTGGCGGCGGGGGGGGGTGTTAAGGTGGCACGTCCTGGTCCCAGCACCCTGCTCACGGGGGCTGCTCCTGGAGCTGGTGGCTGTGCCCTTGCTGCCCCCCAGCAGGCCCCGGGGGTGGGGGGGGGGGCGCAGCCTGCTCCAGCTCCTGGGCTCCGGCATGGTCTGAGGCTGAGAGCGGACCCCCAGGCAGGCACGGGCAGGGGCAGCTGCTTCCCACCTGGTTCCCACCCGGTGCTGGGACGCCTCTCCATGGGTGGGTGCCATGGCGGGGGGGGGGGGGGCCCGGGGGCGGGGGGGGGGCCCTGTGCCTGGGGGGGGGGCGGCAGGGGCGAGCTGCAGCCCCGGCCACCGTGGGGGCAGCTCCGGGGCCTGCCCTCGTCCCGCTTCCCTGCAGGGCTGCCCGCGGCCTCCCGTAACTCGCACACGGTCACCGGCCAGGTGACTGGGCAGGGGACACAGCAGGGGACAGTCCCCCCGTGTGCTGCCCGGAGCAGCAGCTCCTGCGGGCCCCGGGGTGCCGGTGCCGGCCCTGGGGACACGGAGCAGCCCGCAGCAGGAGGAAGTTGCACGGCCGGGATTGTGCAAGCCCGCAGCTGTGGGTGCCCCGCGGCCGTGGAGGCACCCAGGAGGCTGCCCCGTGACTCAGGAGCCGTCCTTGGGGCCACCGTGCCTGGCCCTTCCCGCTGGGCCGAGGGGACAAAGCGGGGTCTGGGGGCTCTGCTTGCGCCCCCCGGGCTAGCACTTCTCCAAGGCCCCCTGCTACAGTCCCCCCGGGTGCTGCGTGCCCGGGGATGGGGGCGGCAGCGGGTCGGGGTCTGCCCGGGCCGGGGGCCTCCCGGCCGAGGTGGGGGCCGTGGGGGTCCCTCAGTACTCCCGCAGTGCTCCCGCGGTCCCCTCCCGGCTGCCGGGGCACGGCCTGGCTCAGCCCCCCCCCGGCCCTGTCCCGGCTGGGGCAGCAGCAGGGGACACACCGGGGGGGGTGCCGGGGGCTGCGGACCCCTGTGGATGAACCCATCCATCACCCCAGCGACCTCCCCGTCATCCCCTGGCTGTCCTCCAGCACCCCCCCGCCCCCCCCCCCCAGCACCCCCGGACCCCCCAACGCCCCCCCCGCCCCCCCCGGCGGGCGCCCAGCCCCGGGGGCGCGGCGCTGCCGTGGCCGTGCCGCTGGGTCCCCCTCCCGGTGTCCGCCCGCACTGCACGGCCCGGCCCGGCCTCACCGGGGGGGGGGCGTCTGGGGGCTGGAAGGGGGCAGCGGGGCCGTGCCGGGCTCCAGCAAAGCAGCCGCAGCCGCACCGGGCTTGGACCGGGCCGCTGGGGGATGCGGGGCCTGGGGATGGAGCCACGGGGAGCTGGGGCTCTGTGCGTGGCTCCCTGTGGATCTGGGCTCCCTATGGGACACCCCGGGGAGCAGGGATCCTTGTGTGGCACCCCAGGGGAGCAGGGCTTCATGCGTGGCACCGTGTCCTGCCGCCCCACCTCTCTGCTCCCACCCCAGCCCCGTGCCCTCGCCACGTGGCACCGCTGTCCTCCATCCCAGGGGTCCGTGATGGAGGCTGTGGCAGGAGCCTGGCACCTCTGGGGACGGTCGGAGAGCTGAGGATGGGGCCGGTGGGGCTGGGCTGGGCGCTGCCACGTGCCGGTGTGCCGGATGCGGCCGTGCCAGCATCTGCGGGAAAGCCCCTGGGGAAGGCTGGGTCCCTGCGGGCACCCATGCCCCAACAGGTCCCTGGGTGCTGCGGCGGGGACCTGACTCATCCCGGAAGGGATTAGGGACACGGGGACCTGGGTGACGTTCTGGTCCGACCAGCCCGTCTGCCCCGGGATGGCCATCGGCGGCACGGGGCCCTGCTGCCACTCGCAGCCCTGGGGGAGATGACGGAAACGGGGCCCGCGATGGCACCCGCATCCCCCGCGCCGTGGGGCACCGCCACCGCCTGCCACGGTGAGGCTGGGTACGGGACGGGGCACCGGGGGGGTGGAGGGGTCAGGGTGGGCACGGGGCTGGGACAGCGCTGGTGGCTGTGCCGGCCTTTGGGACGCTGCTGGGCACTGGGGACGTCGCTGCTGCTGTGGGGGTCTGGGGGAACTGGGGCAGCTGCTCCTGGGGGGTCCGTAAGGTTCACAGTGTGGGGCTGTGCTCCCTGAGTGGGGATGGCCGTGGGTTCTGTGTCCCCCACGGTGCTGGGATGGGACCCTGCTCCCTGGGGAGGGTGCCCTGGAGCAGGGCTGTGAGCATGTGTCCGTGCTCCTGGGCACCCAGCCCACGGCCCCGCTCCCCAGGCAGCCCCTGCCCAGCCCCGCTGGGGTTTTCCCCAGCCCAGGGGCTGCCGTCTGCCCGCACGGCTCCTTCCCGCTGGACGGGGCTTTTGGAGGGACCGCAGAGTTCTGCTCTTGCTCTGCCTGCCCCTGCCTTCTCGTCACCCTGCGGTCTGGGGCCGTGTCCCAAGGCTACCCTACCCCACACGGCCCCGAAGTGGGAACATCTCCACGTGGGCTGAGCCCCCTCCCCTGACACAGCCCCACTGCGTCCCCCTGCTCCGCTTTGTCCCATCCTCTTGCTCTGCCATCGTCCTGTCCCCTTGCTGTCCCCAAGCTGTGCACAGCGGGAGCCCTGGGGGGGCTGTGTCACCACCAAGCCCCCCCCGTGTGCCGCTGTCCCCGCGCTGTCCCCTCCCGCTGGGACACGAGGGCAGAGCCGCGGCCGTGCTCGGTGTCCCCGGTCCCACGCAACCTGTGGCTGGCTGTGACGCTGTGGGGGACCCTCTCCTTCCTGCGCTCCCAGGACGGGCGCGAACGGGGAACAACGGGGGAACGGCTTCCCCTCTGAGTCACGCGTTGGGCAAGGTCGGGCTTTCAGCGGCCGCCGCACCGCGGTGTCCCCGGCGTGCGCACGGGAGGCTGATGTCAGCCAGGGAGCCCCGATATAAGGCCGGGGAGCGGGTCGGGGGCTCAGCCATGTCCTCTGCTCCAGCCCCCAGGTCACGCAGCTGCCCCAGGGCTGAGGGGGGGCTCTCGGCCCCCGGCTGCCCACCAAGCGGCTCAGCCCTGGGCATGCCTCCTGCCCTGCTGCTCTGCCTCCTGCTCCTGCTGGCCGCCTGCTCGCCTGCCGCCGGCTCCAGCCCCGGCATCAAGGGCCGGGTGACCCAGAGGGCCCTGGAGTACGGTGGGTGCCTGCCCCTGCCCAGGCTGGGGTGGGAAGGGGAGATAGGGGGGCTTGTGGGGCACCCCAGGGATCATATCCGGATCCTGGGGATGTCCTGAGCCCAGCAGCACCCCTGGGTGCTCTGGCACCAGCCCTGAGCCTCCCTGCTCTACCCCCAGGCCGGCACTTTGGGCTGGAGCTGCTCCGGTCGCTGCTGCAGAAGGAGCATGAGCTGAACCTGCAGGGCTCCTACCGGCCCCCCTTCCTGGGGGAGCTCCAGTACACCGTGCCCCGGTAAGAGCCACCGCTGCAGCCCCAATTCTAACCTCATCCCCGTCCCTGTCCCTGTCCCCATCCCCGTCCCCATCCCTGTCCCTGTCCCCATCCCTGTCCCCATCCCTGTCCCTGTCCCCATCCCCGTCCCCATCCCCGCTGTGCCCTGCCACGAGCCCCGGCTGCCCGTTGTGCGCAGGATCCACATCCACGAGCTGCAGCTGAACGACTCCTCCGTGGACTTCGCCGAGGACGTGGGCGTGCGGCTGGCGGTGCAGCGCGCCCGCATCCAGCTCAGCGCCGACTGGGGAGCGCAGCTGGGCACCTTGTGAGTCCTCACCCGGCCGGGGCGCGGGGACAAGGACGGGGCCACCCCTGCCCCTGTCCTCACCCCGCGTTCCCCAGCCAGGACAGCGGCGTGGTGCGGCTGCGCGTGGGCGACCTGGCCGTGGCGGTGGTACTGGGGCTGAGCGTGGACGAGGGCGGCCGCCCCGCCGTGTGGGCCGCCGGCTGCGACGCCCGCGGCACCGACCTGCACGTGGAGTTTCACCAGGGACAGAGGTGAAGCCGGGCCCCCTGCTCCCATCATGGGGACACCCCCATGCCCCTGGGTGAGGGTGGCGGGTTGGGGAGGCCGGGGGTGAGCTGAGGACCCCTCTCTGTGCCCCTCAGCTGGCTCTACAACCTCCTGGTGCCGCTGCTCCAGAGGACCCTGCGGCAGCAGCTGAACAAGCAGGTGAGCGCTGCCCTGCTGGTGCTGGTGGCCCTGTCACCGGGTCCCCAGCCCTGCCAGGAGCTTGGGGACCCCATCTGGGGGTGCTCCCTAATGCCCTGCTCTGCTTCCAGCTCTGCGTCGAGCTTGAGAAGAGCATCGGCAGGCTGGAGGCCTCCCTGAAGCACATGCGAGGTGGGAGCTGGGGGAACGGGGCTGGGGCCGCTGCCCGGTGGGGTCTGTGGGACCCCTTCAGCCCCATGTCTGCGGGACTGGGGTGGCAGGAGGATGTCCCATCCCCAACGTGTCCCCAACACGTCCCTGCCACCTGCAGTGTCCCCCCAGCTCGACCCCTTCGCTGCCATCGACCTCTCCTTGCTGAGCCGCCCGGCGATCACGGCGGAGCACGGGGACGTCAGCCTCAAGGTGGTGCCAGCTCAGGGGGGGGGGTGGCAGTGTCTGGGGGGGGCCCAGACTGAGCCTGGCATCCATCCGTCTGTCTGTCCGTCCGCGCAGGGCGAGTTCTTTGGGGTGGGCAGGCGCTGGCAGAGCCCCTTCTCACCCAAGCCGGTGGGGCTGCCCGAGGCGCACGAGCCCATGCTGCTGCTGGCTGTCACCGACTTCGTCGCCAACTCCGCCGCCTTCGTGTACTTCACGGCCGGGGCCCTGCGCAGGAACATCTCCGGGGATGCGGTACGGGGGGCTCCGGCACGGCACGGTGCTGCTGCCCCGCCATATCCCTGCTGGGGGGGTCCCGTGCCCAGCCCTGCCCCGCTCCCCCAGCACCCGACCCCTCTGCTGCCTTCCAGCTCCCGCGGCGCTTCCCCATCCAGCTGAGGACCAAGAGCTTGGGGGTCTTCTCCCCGCAGGTGGGCGCGGGGCAGGGGGGCACAGGGTGGGCTGCAGGAGGGTTTGGACACGGGGTCAGGAACGTGGGATGGGACGGGGCAGGACACAAGAGGGGTGGGATGAGAGGGAGGCAGAGGAGGCATCGGAGGGGATGCGGGTGGGACGGGGCGCAGCAGGATGGACGTGGGCAGGATGAAGCATGGCAGGGTGGTGACAAGGTGCCCTGGCCGGGGCGGTGCTGGGTGCCTGCAGGGCTCGGTGCCAGCTCAGCCCTCACCCCCCCCAGCTGCAGGAGCACTTCCCCGACCTGCCCATGGAGCTGCACCTCTCGGCCCGCCAGCAGCCCCTGCTCTCCTGCCGCCCCGACGCCCTGCACGGGACCCTCTTCGGCTCCGCCGAGGCCTTCGTGGTGCTGCCCAACGCCACCCGCGTGCCTGCCTTCCTGCTGGACATCGTGAGTGCCTGGCCCCAGGGGGCTGAGCGGGGGTGCTGGGGCCTTACTGGGGCCCTGCGGGGTGGTGCTGGGCCCTGCGGGGTGGTGCAGGCACTGCCCCGGTCTCTCCAACGTCCCCTCTCGCTGCAGGACGCCAACGTGACGGGGAAGCCGACCATCACCGGGAACAGGCTGGGGGGCACCGTGCGGCTGACGAGGTGAGACCCCAGCCCCTCGCTGGGTCCAGGCTCCCCTGGGACACCCCTGGGAAGCCGTCCCCGTCCTTCACCTCTGGCCATTTCCCCCCCCTTGGGGCCATTTCACCTCCTCAGCCCCCCGGCTCCCATCCGTGCCCACTGCCCTGGTGCTCAGACCCTGGCCAGGTCCTCAGCGGGAGCCACTCTGCGGGGCTGGGGCTCTCAGCCCTGACGGGGCTCAAACTGTCCCTGCCCTGGGGGGGGGGTACACACAGCCCCCACCCCTGTGCCCGCTGCTGACCCCAGTCTCTCCTCCAGCCTCAGCGTGGCGCAGGTGACCTCGCACGTGGGCCCGCTGCAGGTGAGCGGCCGTGACGGGGGCCACGGGGGGCTGCCGGCGAGGGGAGGTGACCCCAGCACAGCTGGGGGCTTGGGGAACTGGGGGTGGGGGGGGGACACAGCTTGGTGCAAGGCCCCGCGCTGGGCTCAGGGCGCTCCGTGTCCCGCAGGTGAAGAAGCTGGAGAACGTGCTGAAGTTTGGGCTGTGGCTCTTTGGGGTGCCCTGGGCCAACAGTGAGTGCTGCGCCCCCCCCGAGCTGCCCCCACCAAACCCCAGCTGCCCCTTGGGCTGTCCTGGGTCTGTGCCGGGTCTGTCCCGGGTCTGTCCTGGGTCTGTCCCTGTTCTGTCCCGGGTCCGTCCCGTTCACAGCCCCGCTGTCCCCACAGAGCGGCTCCGGTCCGGGGTCCCGCTGCCCACCCCGCACGGCCTCAGCCTGGTGCACCCGCACCTCTCGCTGCACGAGGTGGGTGCCACCCCTGTCCCCTCACCCCCGTGCCCCTGAGCCGCTGTGTCCCCCCCCCCTCACCCCGTTTTCCACGCAGGGCTTCCTGCTCCTCGCCACGGACCTGCAGTACGAGCCCTGAGACCCGCTGCTGCCTGGGAACGCGCTGTCCCCATCCCTGACCCCGTCCCTGTCCCCATCCCCGACCCCATCCCCGTTTTGGGGGTCCATCGGGGTCACACCCTGCCCGTGGCTCAGCCTGCAGCCCCTGCAGCCCCTGGAGCCGTGTCCCTGTCCCCACGCTCCAGGCGAGGTCCCGGCGGGGACATCCCCAGGGGGCTTCTGCTCTGCCGGGGGTCGCGGCCACCCCACGGGCTGGAGGCTGGGGGCAGGGGGGGTCTCGGGGCCGGGGGTCCCGCACCCACCCCGCCCCGTGTCCCGGCTCCCGCTGCGGTTCCGCGGCAGCTCCCGGCTCGCCCGCGGGATGGAGCCCGTGGCCACGGCTCCGCCGCGCCGGCACCGGCCGCTGCCCCCCCGGGACCGGCAGCGGGAGCCCGAGCTGGAGGCAGCGGGGGGGGGGGGGACGGCCTCGGAGCCCCCCCAAAAGCCCTGGGCCTTGCAGAAGCCGCAGAGGAGGTGTCCCTGTCCCTGTGCCTGTCCTTGTCCCTGTCCCTGTCCCTGTCCCTGTCCCCGTGCCCAGCCACTCCCCGGAACCATCCCCTCAGGGACAGTGGTGCCGAGCGGGGGGGTTTTGCTGCGGCAGGGGGCTCCGCACCCTCCCGGCCCCTCTGCCTGTCCCTGCTGAGCCCGGGGGTCCCCTTCCCGCAGCCCCAAAACGCCTGCCCCAGCCCGGAGCCTGGCACAGTGCCCTGTCCCCGTGTCCCCAAGCGGGGACTGGCACAGGAGCGAAGATGCGGGGCGAGGACGGGCACAGGAGCCCGGTCCCAGTGAGAAGTGGACGGGCACGGGGATGTCCTGGTGGAACCGTGGGGATGGGGAGCTGGCTCCCCCCGCCCCTGCCCAGCACCATCCCGGCCCCCTCGGACAGCCGTGACCCCAACGGGAGGGGACAGGAGGGTCCCGGCTCCTGCTCGGCCTCCCCCGAAGACCCCCGCAGGGCCCCCACAAACCACAGCAGCAGCAGCAGCTCCAACGACAGAGTTTATTTGTGGACTCACCTCCACCTGCAAACCAAAGCGTTCGGCGCTCGCCCTGCGGCGCGCGGGGAGCGGATCCTGCGCAGGCGGCCGGGCGGGAGCCGGGGGGCCGGGAGGGGCTGGGAGGAGGGGGTGCAGGGAAGCCCCCCCCCCCCGCTGCTCTCACCCCACTCTCTCGGGTGCTCCGTTAGCGGAGGAGCCAGGCCTCCGGGCCCCCAAGCCCGCCCATGGCCTCCGCAGAGCACGGCACCACACATAAATACAGACATACAGATAACAAAAATAGCATCAGAGTATTCACAGAGGAATAAAAACTACTCGGATATGTACAGCAGAGCGCGGGCGCTGCGAACACGCGAGGACAGCCGGGCGTCCCCGCAGCCTCCCAAGCACCGGGGGTTGCTTCGAGGCCAGCGGGGCAGCTCGACGCCCACGGCAGGAGCAGCGCGGGGAGAAGCCAGGCACCTCCAGCACTGCACGCACCCGTCACAGCCGCGCCGCGGGGTGGGGACCCCTCTGCCTGCGCTACGGGGACCGGCAGCGAGCGGGGGGCAGCGGGGGCCAGCGGCCACCAGCCCTCCTCGGCCCTGGCGCTGCCCCTGCTGCCAGCCCTCGCGTTGGGTCCCGCGTTGGTCCCGTGGCTGCTGCTGCCGGGTCCTCGCCTGCTCCAGCCCTTCCCCGCCACGGTGCTGGGAGCACTGTCCTGTCCTGACAGCCCCCCGCGGGGTCCTGCTCCCCCTGCCCCTTCCACGCCCCCGCTCTGTTCCCGCATGCTGGAAGGTGCTGGTGCTGGGGGGGGGAAGCGCTCTGCCCCCTCGCCTGCCTCCGTCCTGGCCCCAGTCCGACAGCAAAGCGAAGAGCGGGGCCGAGGAGCGAGCGTGGGGAGGGACGGACACAGGGGAGGCGAGGGGGGGCATGCAGTGCCACACAGCAACCCCGAGCGGAGGGAGAGGAGGGAGGAGGAAGAGGAGATGAAGAGAAGGCCCCTTCCCCCCGGCACAGCCCTGGGCCTGGCGCGCCATCCTCAGCACCCGCGGGGCGGCCTCAGCTCCCAGCAGCTGCCCCCCGGGGGGAGCAGGGGGCTGGCGGGCAAGCTCGGAGCCCCTCACCCTCAGCTTCAGCCTCAGCCTCCTCCTCCCGGCGGGCAGGCGCCCTCCTGCAGCGCCGGGCAAGGAGGGGACAGGGGAGGGACACTGCGGGGACGGCAAAGCTCAGCTCTGTGCCCCCCCCCCGGCTGCTGCAGCGGGGCAGGGCTGGAGTGCAGGAGCGGAGCACGCCGCAGGCTGGGGCCCAGACCCTGGCTCTGGCTGGGGATCCTTACCTTAGTGACACATCTACACACACGCACGCACTCACACATGCAAAAATAAGTCTGTTTATTCTCTCCAAAGTGATCTAAAGGGACCCTGCAGGGCTGGGACGCCTTCTAGCCAGCACGCCCCCCGGCTGCCTGGATCTCCCCAGCGCTGGGGAGCTGCCGGCTGAAGTGCTGCATCGGTCTCAGCGCCTTTCAAACACAACGGAACGGTAAAATAAGAGGAGCTACAGGAAAAGGAGCTGGCGGCGCGAGGGAGGAAGCTCCGTGGAGCAGGGAGCTTGCCCGGGAGGCGCAGGGTCTGCCCCCGCGGCGGTGCTCGGGAGCCGTGTAGTGGATGTGGCGGTGAAGGCGCAGCCGTCCTGGGGACGGGACGGGGCGGCGGGTCACTTGCGGCTCAGCAGGGATCCCAGCAGGAGCACTCCGGCCACCGTCGCCCCGGTCAGGAGCCATTTGTTGAAGGTCTCCTGGCCCTTCCTCATCTCCGCAGCAGCATCGTTCCCGTAGAGGTCCACAAACCGCTCCTGGGGGGGAGAGGAGAGCAGTGAGCACAGGGAGGGAGCGGAGCGAGGCCGCAAGCCCCCAGACCCAGCAGGTGCACGGGGCCCTGCGAGGTGCTCCCAGCCCCTGGGGGCTGTGCCGGGGGCCCTGCAGAGCCCCGCACGGACGGGATGCTGCTCCCTGGGCGCCTTCCTTCGCACAGCCTGGGGAGGGGATGGCAGGAAGGAGCAGGAGGGCTCCTGCAGGCAGGAAAGTGGCGCTGGGGACGGGGCGGACGGCAGCCGCCTCGCGCTGCCCTGCTCTGAATCACGCACACGGGGCAAGGGGGGAAGCACAGGACCGGTCATGAGAGAAGGCGATGCCAGAAAGGGTTCGCAAGAAGAACACCACGAGGGCAGGGCAGGCAGCGCATCACGTGCTGGAGGCTCTCTAAAATTAGCCCCAAAGTGCGATCGAAATCGTCGCGGCGGGAGGAAGGCCGGGCTCGATCCTGCTGCCGAGGTCTGAAGGAGCAGCAGGGCTGGCGCACACGGTGCCGGTGCACGCTCCGCTTTTTGTGCTTGGGTTTTGTGTCGCTGCTGCGACACCGGCCGAGATCCCCACCCTGTCCCGGGGTGAACAGGAGCCAAGCAGCAGCCCGGCCAGGAATGCAGCCGCTCCGGCCCAGCCCGGCCCAGCCGGCCTCTCCGGCCCCGCACCACCGCCGACGGCAGGAGCCGGGCAGATTTCCACGGCGTCACCATGCAGCAAACCGCCCGGCCCCTCGCCTGCTCGACAGCAGATGGCCGTGGCCTGGACCGCGGGAGATGGAGGGCAAGGAGAGCAGCGAGCCCAGGGCTGGACCCTTCCCTGCCTGGGAGCAGGCTCTCGGAGAGCTGCCTGCCCCCCCACGCAGCCCCGCAGGGTCCCCGGCAGCTCCGCGGTGCTGTGCTGCTTTCCTGCTCCCTCTGGCGACCCTCACGGCCAGAGCCCTGCAGGGCCGAGCGCTGGGAGTGGAGCACGAGGCCGGCTGCTCGCTGCTTCGTGTCCTTCCACCGTGGCCAGGTGGCCCTGGAGGGTTAGTGCTGGTCCTGCACGGAAACCTCACCTGGCTCTACAGCAAGGGTGTCACCAGGAAAGCTTAGCCTCCCCCAGCCACGGGCCGCCCCGAGGATGGCTGCGGCGCCCCAGGGCCAGCACCAGGGCAGGCTGCAGGAGGCCGGGCGCTTCGCTGCCCCCCTTTATCAGAGCCCAGCAGCGGCACCAAGGTTGCAGGGGGCTAGCGCCAGCAGCTCCGGCCTTGGGGAGCTCGTGCAGCTCGACAGCCGGCCGCTCGGCTTCAGCCGGGGCCCAGCCTCGTGTTCCCAGCAAGGTCCCCTGCTTCCTGATAACTGGACACAGTTCCAGTAAGCCGCCAGCTCTGGGAAAGCAGAGATAAGCCAGGCGGGAGCTGCTTTGATGTCACGCCTCACCACGGCTCCCGGGGCAGGGGCAGCAACCCCGGCTGGGTGCGGAGCTCCCCCAGCACCCTCGGGTGCCCTGATCCCTGAACCCAGAGGCTCCTCGGGCACTTGCACTCCGTCACTCTGGGGAACGCCGCCCCAATTCCCCTGGCTCCCACTGGACACCCCCCCG
Organism: Oxyura jamaicensis; assembly: GCF_011077185.1. Classification (NCBI taxonomy): domain Eukaryota; kingdom Metazoa; phylum Chordata; class Aves; order Anseriformes; family Anatidae; genus Oxyura; species Oxyura jamaicensis. Next base: position 14,938,645 of record NC_048912.1, read on the forward strand.
AGGCCACGGCTCGCAGGGCACCCCTCACCTTGCCACAGGCGCGTGCAGGCTCTCACACGGCGCTGCCCAGCAGGGCGCACGCCTTGGCTCCCATCCCCTCCCTGGCCAACAGCCCCAGGTGCCCGGCGGGGCGCAGAGCGCCTCGGCAGGGGCCAACGTCTTTCGGGACCTGCCAGGAAAAGCTCTCCAGCACCTCACGGCCTCCCTGGCTGCCCTCCACCTCCTGCAGACACTGCTCGACCGTAGCAATGCCAGCAGAGCCGCAGGGCAGTGACAACGGGGCCCCTAGCTTGCTTACTCCGGGGCAGAGCACTGCCCTGGGGCACGGCAACCCCCCAGGGGCTCCCAGTGCTCACCAGCCCCCCCCCCCCGGAGGCCTTGCGTTGCATCCCGGCCTCGTTGCTGGGGCGCAGGCAGCCGCGGAGCAGATCCACGCCGTCACACGCAGGTGATGGCCGCAGGGCCGGGCCAGGCTCCTGCCCGCTGCCGCCCGCTCTGCTCCCACCGCTCCGGGAGGGAGGCTGCAGAAGCAGCCAGCGCTGTGCGAGCCCAAAGCCAAGGGGCTTTTTTAATTAGGGCACGGGAAATCCCTCTGCTGCTAGGTGCTGACGAGCGGCCCCCGTCTCCACACCGCAGCACGGCCCCGTGCTGGGGGGGGCTCCCAGGCAGGGCCCTCCCTGGGGACGCGTCCCAGCCGCGCACCCACAGCACCCGATGCTGCGGCTGCGCTCCGTGCGGAGGAAGGATGCTGTGCACGTCGAGATAAAGGTTCTCCCTGCAAAAAAGCCCCGCTGCTCCGTGCTCCCCAGGGCCCGCCCGACTGAGCCAAGGGCCGGGCACCCGCCTGTCCCTGCTCTGCAGGATCCTCCTGAGGCATGGCAGGAGCCACGCAGGCATCAGCAGCTCCGGGGCAGCGCTGCCAGAGGGGAGCAGAGCCCAGGAGAGTCCCCTGAGGAGCCCAGGGACATCCCCTGCTCCTGACACACCTGAGACACCAAGCTTGGTCCTGCCAGGGGAGGTCACCTCGCCACTACCTCTGTCTGCGCCTGGAGAGCTGTGCCGGGGCCAAACATCCCCGCTCCTGCCAGACCCTTCCCAAACGCCCCCGGCCCTCCCACAGGGCTGAGGTTTCTGGAGGGGGCTGCGCCTCCCACGGGGCTCCTCAGCAGCACGGAGCACATGGAGGAGAGCAGGGGGTCCCCAGAGGAGAGCAGGGGGTCCCCGGCACCCAGCGCCTCCAAGTGGGCACCAGGAGAGGGTCCCACGGCAGGGGGAGCCGGGGGGTGGGGGGGGCAGCAGCTCATCCCTCTGCACTACCTCTTCTTCGGTCTGTGCCCCGGAGCTTGGGGAAAGGCGGTTCCAAGAAGCACGTTCGGAGCCTCTGTTTCTAAGAAAAGGAAGTGTTTGCAGAACGAGAGATAAACGCAGGCGGTGAAGCGGGAGCTATCGGGTGCTACAGGCGGAGAGGAGCGGGGCAGGAGCCGAGAGCGGGCGGGAGGGAGGGAAGCAGGGAGGGAGGGACCCCTCTCCTTCCCCGGGAAGGGAGCAGCCCTGCAGGGAACCATCCCAGAGCGGGGTCCCCACGAGTGTGATCCCAGGTGTGGCCCCTGGGAGCGGGCAGCCAGGCCTGGGGGGGGGTTGGGGGTTAGGGGAAGCAGCTTGCTGGTTCCCACACGGCCCCGTGCCATCCCGTGCAGCACGCCGAGTGCCGATTCCGCCCGTTCTGCCCCGTGTTCGGGCTCCCTGGCTTGCCCAGGCACGTCCAGATATTTCTGGCCTCCCCCGGTCACCTTTATCTGGGAGGAAATATTTGGAATTCCTGAGTTGCTCACAAGAAGGGCAGTGGTAGCAACAGCACGTCGGTGTCTCAATCGCCCCGGGGGCCGCCCCAGAGGACAGGGACAGGCTGTTCTGCCACCGCTCCCAGCGCCGCCCGTCACATCCCCTCCCCGCCCGCCCGCAGACGGCCGAGAGGAGGATGCCCTGGCGAGGCGAGGAGGAAGCAGCAGGAGGTTGTGCCTACGGACAGGCAGAGCCTCGGCGGTGCCTCTCCCCAGCAGGACGCGAGGTTTCCTCGCCGCAGCCCCGAGCAGCTGCCCGGGGGCTCCTGCTCCAGGCACCCCGGGGCCCCTCCAAGCACCAGCAGCCCCAAGGCTGCCAGGACCCTTCCCGTCACCCACCCCCCTCGGCCTGCAGCCCCTGCCGGGGGAGCAGCAGCCCTGTGCAGGCCGAGGGCTGACCCAAGGTGCTTGCTTGCTGTCTGGTGAGGAGAGCAGGTTAAGCAGCCGCGAGGCCTGGCTGCAGACGGTGCCCTGAAAGCGGGAAGGGGAAGAGGCAACGTTTCAGCCTCCTGCCCCGTGCCAGCTGCCTCCATCCAGCGGCACCGCCTGGGCCCCGGCCGAGCTGCCACATCCCGCTCAGGGCAGGCGGAGCAGACTGGGTTCCTCTTTCACGATCAGATGCGAGGCTTTGGGAAAGAGGATTCAGTAACGCCGGGCCCCAGGGAGGGTGAAGGGAGCAGATGCGAGCAATGAATCCCCATCTGCTCTCCTGCGAGGCAGCGGAGGGGACGGCAGCGGTTTGGGCACCCCAGCACGTACAAAAGGCTTTCTCTTCCCACCCCGGCATCTCCCTGTGCTCCACCAGAAAGGAGCCGGCTCTCCAGAACCTCCCCGGGGCCGAGGCCGTGCCGTTCCCAGCCGTGCGGCGGGGTTACGTGGCCTGCCCGCAGCGTGAGCCACAGCAGCTGGCTCCCCGTCCACGCGCCCTCGTCACGAGGCGATGTTTCACTGGGAAACAAAGCCCTCCGCTCCTGCTTTACCTGGGCTGTGAGCACAGCTGTGTCACCGCCGAGAGGCCTCACACGATCCGGACAGGCGGACAGCCTGCTGGGGAGCTGCAGGGCCGGGTGCTGTGCCGGGGGGGGGGGAGGCACGCACAACGCCCGGCAGCAGCTCAGCGCGGAGCAGAACAAAGCCGCGCGCCGGCAGCAGCCTGTTCCCGGAGCTCCTGCGGGCTGCCAGCTCCCTGCATGGGGCTGGCACGTGCAAACCTGCAGGTGAAGGGAGCACAGGGGGGGAAAGGCAGAGCCGAGATCTTTCAGAAGAACTGAATGCACGAGCGCTGCCAAAGGCTGGTGCTAGGATCCCGCAGCCACGGCTCGGCGGGTCCCCACGCAGCTCCGAATTGCCCCCGGTGCCCTCCTCCCCCAGGGAGCACAACCCCGAGCCGCTGCGTGTGCGTGGCCCTGACCCTGCGGGGTCTCAAGCCCGGACCCTCAGGAGGGCAGCAGTGACAGCCCTGAGAGCCTGGAGCCCTGAGGTGGGAGCACGACGGGAGCCCTGACTCAGGCTCACCTCGCCAAGGAGCTGTGCCGTCCGGGCAGGGACCCGCGCCGCTCTCCGAGCTTCTGCAGCCCCCAGCGTTGGTGCTGAGGCTGTGCTGGGCCCTGCCAGCAACCCTGGGGACGGGACACGGGGCCGAGGGGATGGGACATGGGGCCCAGGGGACGGGACACGGGGCCATTGGGGTGGGGAAGGGGCGGTGGGACCCGCAGCTCTGCAGCTGGACGCTGCAGGGCCCCAGCTCTGTTATGGTAATGGGGACCTCCGGGGAGGCAGCTGCACATCTCCATGACAAAGGCCGGGCCTGCCTCACCCCCGCTCTGCTCCCCTGGGTGCTGCCTCTCCCAGGCACAACCTGCCTGTCCCGGACGGGGCCCTGAGCTCCCAAGGGGTCATTAAACTCCCAAGGGGTCATTAAACAGGCCCGGCCCTGCCTCTCCCCCCTGCCCAGCCCCACACCACGTGCAGGGGCTGTACGTGACCGGCTCCTTTCTGCCCAGAAAGCCTCGCCAGCACGTTCCAGCCCTCGGCCTCGCCACGGCAGCCTCCTGGCACACCGGCTCCATCACCAGCTCGGGGGAACCTGCGATAACCCCGCACCGCTCAGCTCCATTTCAGCGTTTTCCAAACACACGGAAGGGGCTCGGCAGGCAGCTGTGGCCCCTCTCCCCGCTCCGGGAGAGTGCTGTGCGCAGCAAGAGATGGAGAGAGGGGAACTGTGCGGCTTCCAAAACGGGCTGAGACATTAATGGGTGCCGAGGCAGGAGACAGCGCGAGGGACGGATCTGCTTGCAGCCAGCTTTCATCAGAGCCGCTCCCAGAACGGGGCCGGGGGCTCCCAGAACGGGGCTGGGGGCTCCCAGAACCGGGCCGGGGGCTCCCGGAGGTGCCGCAGCCCAGTCCCACCAGGGACCGGGGCCGGCAGCGAGCTCCCGGCACAAAGGCGCAGCCCCGAGCACGTGGGCCGAGCCGGATCCACTCAAGGGATTAGCACCTGCTGGGAATGGGATTGTTTTCCGAAGGGCATTAAGGGGAACGGGCCGAGGACAGGCGGTCTCTCTGATGCTTCTCCCCAGCGGACAGATGGTGTCTGAGCCCCCGCGGGCAGCGCAGCCTGCCTGCCCTTTGTGCGAGGGGCGCGCTCGGGGGGCAGGGGAAGCTCTCGCTGGAATTTCACGGTCGTCGGCCGCCTGCGCCGCCAGGAGCCCGAGTGCTTCGGAGACCTGCAGGGTCCTGCAGGGCCCTGGGAGCTCAGCTCCTTTCCACCTCGTCACTGCTCCTCCCAAACGTCGCAGCGCCTGTGTAGGGGAGACCTACGCCGAGGGGACGATGCTCGGTGCTCACGTGTGGCTGCACAGCCACGCTCCTAGCCGGGGCCGAGCGCGGTCCTCACAGCCCCAAACCACACCGAGCCCTGCTGCAAACCTCCTCTCGGGGCACGGCAGCATCACCAGACCCGTGCTGAGCAGGGGATTGCTCCCCAGGGGTGTCGGGTCTCCGGTTCCGTGCCCCCGGAGCCGCCCGTGCCCAGCACCCCGGCGAACGCCAACCGAGGTCCCCACTTCCCCGTTGGGCCCCGGAGCCTCGGCAGGCTGCGGCAATTTACAGGGCCTTGAATGAGAAAGGGGAAAGGGCGGAGGGGCAGGAAGAGGAGGAAGATGTGCTCATTCTGTTTTCACTTCCTGTCAGCCCACATGAAATCTCAAACGATCCTGGCCGTGAAGTCATTTGCAGCCAAATCCTTGCTGACTCGAGGGGAAGGGGGAGAGGAGGGAGCTGATGCAGCACATGTCTTAGAGCAGCGCGGCAGGAGAAGGGGACTTTGTGTTCTGCTCTGGGCTCCTCCATCCGTGCTGTTGCGTGAAATAATCACTGGCTGGTGCACTGGAAGCTTCTAAATGAGGTCAGTTGCTCTAATAAAAGACATCAGCTCTCCGGCGAGCGTAATATGCTGGTGAGCCATAGCATTACGGGACGGAAGCATGTACAGGGCCGCTGCGGTCGCTGACTTTGAGACAGCAACCCCTCATTTTCTCAACACCTAACTCACGCGTCGCCCAGGAACTGCCCTGGGCCACCCCCTGCTTCCTGGTCCTGACCCAGGCCGCGAGCCAGCTGGCCACGAGCAGCACGTGCAGCAGTCACGCACGGCACTCGTCGGGCCCCTTTGCCAGCCCAGGTCGTGACAGAAGCACAGCGATGTGCAGCTGGGACCAGCACCGCCTGGAGAACGACTGAGGCACAGCATTAGGTGCACACGGACCAGACCAGGACAGTCTCGTGGCCTTCCACAGAGCCCTCTGCCCTCCAGAGGGGGAGAAAGTCCCCGAATTCCTCCGTTCTCCTTCAGGGAGCGGCCACCAGGTCGAGGCCAGCTCCAGTGGCTGCCTCCGCGGGGGCACACACGCGGTCCTGCCTCCGGGAACTGGTCCCAGCCCGGGCAGCTCACCCTGCCTCGGCCCTGCAAGGCTCTCGGAGCCCCCTCGCGCAGCCAAGTGGCCCCACTTTGGTTCTTGATGTCAGCCCTGGGAGCACGGGGCCAGCAGCAGCCAGGGGGACCCTACCCCGGGTCAGGCAGCCCAGGGCGCAGGGGCAGCCCGCCCTCCCTGCCCCAGGGCTCCTGCTCCCAAGGGCGACCTCCCCGAGCTGCTGCCGGCAGCCTGCCGCTAATTGGATCTGCTTAAAGCAGGAGCTGCGTCTGCAGACACGGCCCAAACGCAGGCTTGAGCAGGAAGGAGGATAATGCCATGAGCTCGAGCAGCTCTCCCCGAGGGAATCGCACGGCCCCCCGAAACTTCGCCTTGCTCACGCGCAGCTCATCGCCCTGCCGTGGGCACGCGGGGCAAACGGCTGCCAGGACAGCGGCCGGCACAGCTCCTGCTGGAGAGCTGCGAGGAGATTCGAGCCCCTGCTCCCCCAGCTCCCCTCGGCAGGGCACGGCCTTGCCGTGGTCCCGGCGGCCGCAGGGAGCTCCCTGCTTGACGCTCCGCATCGCGCCCGCTCCTCCCGCCCCGGCTGCCCCGCAGGCCGACGGCTGAGCGCGCCGGGTTTCCCGTTACCGAGCCCCTGCGTTTTTATTTTTATTTGCTGGCTAAATTAAACGTGAGGATAAAATCAGCGAAACACCTAAAAATAAATAAAAACGAGCGTTTTGACAGCGCAACTAGGTCACGGCTCCCCAGCGCGCCAGCCGCGGCTCAGCCTCCTGGGTTCACAACTGACATCTCTCTCAGAACGCCGCCTCCCGAAACCCACACCTGCTCCCCGTAACCCCAGCTGGAGCCATCTGCTAACGGCTCTGCCTCCGCCAGCCCCCCGTGCCCTCGCCCCGTGCCGCAGAGCGTGACCCCGCTCCCCACCCGAGCGCTCCCAGCAACCCCCCGGGGCCACCCCGCGGCCCCCGGAGGGGAAACTCTCACACGTGGTGCGAGTGCGTCCCCAAAGCCCGGTCCCGGGCATCCCCAGGGCGTTCAGCAGCACAGCCTCGGAGCTCCTGCGGCAGCAGCCACCTCTCCGCAGGGCCCCCCAGGTGGGGACAGGGAGGAGGAGCTGGGTTTCCCCCCCCCCCCAGTCCAAGGCCTGTGCCCTGGCACAGAGGGACACCGCTTCCCCTTCACGCCTCTGTTATCAGTCGTCTTTAGTCACGGGGAACGATGGTGTTTGAGGGTGACATCCCTCCCGGGAGGGTGGAGGAGGCCACGGCCTGGAGCAGGGCACAGGGCGCGTGCCTTCGCCCTGAGTCAGCCGGGAGGGAATCGCCCCCGCGCCTCGCTGCGGGGTCACCGGGCAGAGAGCCGCCTCCCCCTGCCCCTTCCGACCCCGCCAGCTCCGTGACTCCCTTCCCTGTCAGCGAGCACCACCGATGCCCCAGCCCCGGGCTCAGCAGGTCTGGTGCGCTCCCACGGCCGAGACCCGTCCCTCCCCTTCTGCTGGGACTGCTCTGGCTCGCAGCTGGTGGTGAAGCGGCTGCAGGGGACACGCTCCCTGGGGACCGCGCTGCCGGCCTCCGGCAGCTCGGTAAAAATCGAGGAGCGAAGGCCTTGAAGCAGCGACCAGGCTAAGGCCGGGCACGGGCTGCGCGCGCAGCCCCGCTCTCACGGGAGCCGCGCGTCCTTTTCAGCCGGACACAGAGAGCTGCAGCTCCGCAGGGCCAAGGGCCCGCTGCTGTCCCCGCTCCTTCTCCGGGATGTGACGCGGCCCCAGAAATGGGACAGGCCCCCGGCGGCGCTCAGGGCGGGACCCGGCTCCCTTTTGGATCAGGACGAACGCTCCCCGGAGCAGCTGCGAACGCGGAGCGGTTTGTTAGCGCTTTCACAGGTGTTCTTTAAGCGCCGCAGCTCTTGGGATTAAAGCGTCTCGGAGCGCTTCACGAGTTCCCACAGCCTCCCCTGGGAGGGGAGGAAACGCCACCACCCCCTGCGCCGCAGCGCTCCGAGTCACGGCCAGCGCAGCGCGGCGCTGCCTCCCAGGTGCCTGCTCTAATCCCAGACCCGAGGAGCGCAGTCGAACCCCAGCACGCGCCCAGGGGTAGCGAGAACAGCCCGGGCCCTGCAGGAGGAGAAGCAAGCAGATGGGGAGAAAGGCAGAGCTCTGGAAAGGCGGCCTCCCGTCCTGCGTGGCCTAGCGGCAGGAACGCTGCCATGGCCGGGCAGGAAGCGGCAGGGGAAGTCATTCCAATGGCATTTCCTGGAGGGCTGCAGAAAAACCTCCCGGTTCCCAGCCAGCTTGAGGAGCTGCCAGCGATCAGCAGGGACCTCCGGCAGCTGGGGGGGGACACCGGGACGCAGCGGGCTGTCCCGCCCCGGGCAGCCCGTACGGGCAGAGCGCTTTGCCATCCCCAGCGGGTGGTGACGACGGGGGCACGGTCCCAGCAGCAAGGGGTCCGGGCTGTAAAACAACCACAGGACGAGGCGGAAAGCAAAGAGCATCCCCGGCTGCCTCCTGTCCCCTCCCGCAGCCAGTTTCCCCATGCACCGGGCAACACACGGCACTGACGGCTGGCTGAGAGCTCAGCGGGGCGCAGCAGTGCCGGGACACCCCAAAAGCCGCGTGGGAACACTCGGGCGGCGTCAGGGGAGCAGGGCCGTGAGCCGGCACCCGAAGGTGGCTGCGGCCCCCACGGAGCACAGGGCACAGCTGTGCCTCTGCCACGCGTGCCAGGGCTCCTCGCCACGTCTGCACACAGCCGCACAGCTCAGACCTACACGTGCACAGCCCGACAAGCTCGGGCTGACGAGGATCTCGGGGCGGCCGGGCTCTGCAGAAGGAGATGGGTGCGGGGGGAGGTGTGTGCATTTACCTGGGCAAGCCGCACGGGGCCAAGAAGCCCTTCGAGAGCTGGTCACTGAAGCCTAGCTCTCAACCTGAAACCACTGCGACGGCTGGAGCGAGAGCGCAGGGCGAAATCCCAGCTGCGTTCTGTCATATGACACGGCCTGAGTCATTTCCTACCATTCATGAAAAAAAAATTAAGAAGATAGAAAAGGAGTTTGCTGCACTGACATCTTCGGAGGGTTTTCCCCAAACAGAGCCGCACGCTCCCAGCGCAGCGCAGAGCACCGCGACGCGTCCGTCCCGGCACGCGGGACCACCGGCAGCCTGGGGCTCCCTGGGGACGGTCCCTGCCCCTCGGCCAGCCCGGGCCGCCGGGACTGGGGCCTTGCGGGCTGCCCGCTGGGTCCTGCAGGCTTTCAGACCTGGCCTGACGCAAAGCCTTCGCTCTTCCTCTCCGCAAAGAGGAAAGCCCTCGCCTCTACGTTCACAGACCCGCCCCAAGGCCCCAGAACATCGGCTTTTAGCCCCGCTCCGAAGGGAGCCTGGAGGGAAAGGCAGGAGGACACCCAGGGCTGTCACAGCCGGGCGAGGCCTCCTGCCCAGTTCCCCTTCTCGAGCACACGAAGCACGGGGAGCACACCGCTGCTTGCCACGCGCTGTCCCCTGCACCTTGGGTTTCCGCCTCCCCAGGGTTCTCCACACCCCGCGATGCCTCCGATCACCGCTGGCCCTTCCTGTTTAAAGTTTACGGCCACTGGGACTTGGTCCAGGTCAAAGTATCTGCCTCCAGAAAGCGTGCTGCTGGGTTCTGACAGCTCGCGGGGCAGCAGCCCCCTTCAGCCCAGGGCTGGTTATTATTCAACCCCCTCAGGCTCTCCTCGTGCTCGCTTCCTCGGCGGCAGACTGCTGAGAGAGGGGGGAAACCAAGGCAGGGCCAGACAACGCGACAAAATACACCCGTGCCAGCACCACGCGCTGAGTTTTGCCATTCCTCCTCCCTCAAAAAACGGCTTCTCCAGTTCTGCCCTCCCCTAAGGCAGGCCTGCACCCCCACGGCCACGCTGCGCCCCGCTTGGTCCCACCGGTGCGGGGCGAAACCCAGCTTCCTCCGCGTGCCGCCTGGGCGACACCTGCGGTGGAGCCGCGCTCCGTCCCCGCCAGCCGCGCTCCCAAACCACGGCTTGTTCCTGCAGCTGGATCCCCCCGCCTGGATCCCCCTCTGCTGCGGCACCCGGCTCCGCTCGAGCCGCGGCACGGCCCCGGCAGCGCAGTCAGGCTGGGAGCAGAGCAGGGCTGCTCCCCCCCGGGGGGGGGCGAAGCGCAGTTCGCGGAGATCTTCAAAGCCCGAGCGGGTGGGCGGGTCGGAGAGGGAGCAAGGGCGACCCTCCTGCAATCTGTTGAGCAAATATTTGCTACAAACAATGAATTTAGAGGCAGACGCACACACAAAAAAAAATGAGGAGTCTTAACTGCGATTGTTGGTTGGGGGTGGGGTGGGGTGGGAGGAGGTATTCCATTCCCCGCGAGCAGGGAGCAGTGATTTTCCACCAGTGATTTAATCTAAATCCCCCCCGAGAGTTCATTTACAAAAAATCCGATTGCATTATCGCCTGGGTCTCCAGGATACAACCCAACCCGTCACTAACAGCAACAGCCACCCTGGCTTGGAAACCTCCATTTGATCGCTCAATTCCAAGCCTAATCTGGGGCTTTAAAAACCGGAGGGAGGGGGGAAGGAACTCGGCTGTTTGGCCGGGGTTATCTGCGCCACGGAGCGCTGATGGCCAGCCGGAGCAGCCTGCAGATCCCAGGTTATGAATCGAAACCTCGGAGGCTGCTCAGGCAGCCCCACCCAGGCAGTGCCCCAGGCCGGCCACATTCCAGGAATTCCTGAGCTCTGGGTGCTCCCGCTCCGCCCTGGGTGCTCCCGCTGCTCCCGGGGGGTCGGCACAGGGAGCTGGGGGGCCCCGAGGGGCTCCTGGGGTTCAAGGGCCTCAGCTCCCAGCACACAGGGGGTGGGGGGGGGGGGGTGTTCCCCACCGACTCCCCACGTTCAGATGTTAACAACTGGCAGCGTGAGCTCCTTCCAGTGGGCACCAGCAGAGGTTACCCCCGCAGGGAATCCCCAGGACGCAGACGTGGAGGCACAGAGACAACTCCAACACCTGCAGGCCCCGTGGCTCCCGCTGGCAGAGCAGGCATCTCAGGAATGCTTCCTGGAGAAGCGCCGGTTCACCTTAACACCTAACCCGCGGGGGCAGCCGGCAGCTCCCAGCAGGGTGGGAGGCAGCCGAGGATGCAGCAGCAGCTCCTGGGCACTGAGCCTCGCACCCCGCCGGCTCGGGTGGAGCTGCCCCAGCGCCACCCCCGGGGACCTGCCGGAGGATTTGCTTCACCGCGACCGCAGCGGAGGACGAGGAACGTCCTGTCTCCAGAATGGAGAAGTGGCTGTTACCCCCAGCAGGCCACAAGGCCAGCCCGGAGCAGCTCAGGGAGGAGGAGGAGGAGGAAGCGCCGCTCCCCGCTGTTCAATGACACGGGGAAGGTGCCCGAGAGCAAGGGCTGCCGCTCGAAGAACGAGCTTGGATGACATGACGTTTCCAAAGGCTCTCGGAAAATGGGTCTCTTATGTAACAGCCAGGGAGAAGGAGGGGAAAAAAGGATGAGGAAGGACGGATCTGAGCACCAACTCTTTGTTTCATCGCGGCGGACCGGCGCTCCTGTGGCAGAGCACTGGGAACACGAAGGGAAAGGCCGTGCACCCACTGATGGCCTGGCCAGGCGCTACCACAAATGCCGCAGGGAGCTCGGTTCGGCCAATGCCGCCTGGCCTCGAGCTGGGGGGCCGCAGGGAGCCAACCCCCCCCCTCCCCACCCCGCGGAGAGCAGCTCTTACCCATCCGCCGTTCTCCTGGATCCAGGGGTCTAGATGGTCGGTCAAGTACGTGGTCATCCACGCCACAATGCGTGCCACCAGTACCCGCATCTCCTTGTCGACGCTCTCGACGCACAGCGCCCCTCCGAAGGAGAAGAAAGCCACGATGCGCCCCCAGTTCACTCCATCGCGGAAGAGTTCGTTCACCACCTGCTCGAAGCTCTGGTACGCCGTGCCGGGGGTGATGTGGAGCTGGGAGGTGAGGTCGCTGAAGGCCCTGCGGTACCTCAGCTCGAACTCATCCCCCGCTTCTCGCAGCGCCTGCCGGACGGCGGCCGACTGCACGATTTCGTGGACCTCCAGGCCGCTCCGGTGCACGGCGGCGCCGTTCACTACCTGGCTGGCGGGCGGGTGCCAGGACGGGCTCCCGTTGAGCACCCCGTCCATGTCGGCCTCCGCTGCGAAGTCAGTCCTGTTCTCATCCTCCTCCTCCAGCTGGCTCCAGCTGTAGCCCTTCTGCGACAGCTTGTAGGAAACAAAGTCAATCACCAAGTCCCGGTTGCTGCTGGACATTTTTCACACCTGGGCTGCCCTCAATGAGTCCATGGTCCGGAGCACGAGCAGATCAGCACCCTCGGCGGCTCCTTCGGGGCGGCGAAAGCATCTGACCTTTGCACAGCCACGCGCCGGAGGAAGGAGGCAGAGAAACGGTTAACGCGGCAGCCCAGCGCCGCTCGCATCCGCAGCTTAGCGCTGCCGAGCTCCCCCCGCCCAGCCCCGAACCCACCGCGGAGCCCCCCTCCCCCCGGAGCCCTCCCCCGGCCCCGCAGCCCCGGGGCTCACCGGGTGCGGGCGGCCGCGGCTGTGCGGGAGCTGCGGGCGGCCCCGGCCCCGTTCCGCCAGTCCCGGAGCGCCGCGGAGGCGGAGGCGGCCCCCCCCCCCGCCCCCCCCCTTTAAAGGGCCGGGTTTTTTGCCCCCCCCCCCCCCCCCCCGGGATTGCCCAACGGAGCCGGAGGAGGCCGCCCGGTGGCGCTGCCCAACGGCTGCAGCGGCTGGAACCGGGCACGGTGCGGCCGACCCCCCCCCCCGGTCCCCGTCTCCATCCGTGTCTCGCTGCCGGGCCCCCGAAGGGGCAGAGGGCAGGGGGCAAAGCGTCCCTTAAAAGCCCCATGTGAGAAGCAGGGAGCCCCCCGGGGGGGGGGGGTTGGTGCAGGGGGTCGCAGGCAGGGGCCACACAGCGTGAGATGCCCACCTGGAAATACGGCAGGACCAGGACCAGCCCCCAGAGAGCTCCTCGCAAGGCTTCCTGCTACTACGCACAGACCACACCACCGCTGCTGGGGAAATAAGGTTCGGAACGTTATTTAAATTGCCAGAGGTCTCCACGGTCACGTTTTGAACGTTCTGCTCCTGCTGCAGAGGCCCCAGCCATCCCCCCCCACCCACGAAGGCAGCAGGTAACCCAGCCACCGGCAGGACCCAGCACCCCCCCCAGCTCCAGGCATTTATTCTGTGCTCGTTTTTACCAGGAGCCAGCCTCCCCCAGCTGCACTCCCCCCGCACCGAGGCGGAAGGGGGCTGCTCCCCCCCAGCCTCTCCTCTCGCAGGGATCCCAACCGCGGGCAGGACGCGGGCTGCAGGGACACCGCGGCCGTGCTGCTGTACTCACCCCCGGAGGAAAGCCGCAGGGAGAGGGGGAAAAAAAAAAGCTCAGGGCTGGCAAATCTCAGCTCCCCTCGGCTCCGGGACCAGCTGCGTTCAGAGAGTTTGGATCAGAGCAAGGCGACGCTGCCAGGACGCAGCTCCCGGCCCTCCCACGGCGCTCCCACCCCACCCTCGCCGTGCTCCCAGCCCCTGCCCGCTGCCGCCCACCCTGCTGGGGGCTTCCAGGCGGCTCCGTGCCCGCCCCCGAGCTCGGCCGAGTCTCGTCAGCCTTCCCGGGGCCCGGATTCACGGCGGATCCCGGTGCCAGGGCTCGGTTTGTGTCTTCAGGGATGGATTTAACGAGACGCGGGGGGCAGGAAGGAGCCGGGAGCCGCTCGGTGCCCGGTGGTTTGGGGGCTGGGCGAACGGTGTCTGCGTGCGGCTGGGGCCTTCCTGCCTAAACCAGGGCCGTGACTCAGCACCGGGCAGGGCTCGGCCGCACGTAACGCCCGGTGCGTGGCGCCGGCAGCGTCACCGGGCGGCTCGGCCCCGGTGCCAGCGGGAGGGGGGCTGAAAACCGAGCACGGCCCCCGGGGCTCCCGGATTCACCGGGACGAACGAGCCCGGGTCACCGGGGCCCTAGGGTGAGGGTCATGATCCGGGGGCAGCAACACCGGGGGGTGAACGGAGGGCCCGGGGCGAGCCCTGAGCACGCGGCGGGGCTGGGCCCGGCCTCGGGCCCGGCTCCGGTGGACACCGGGCCAGTAACGAGCCGGTAGCACGGGCCCGGGGGGGTGGCAATGGGGACCCCCCGGGGGCCCGGGACTATAATAAGGGGCCTGGAACTGGGCCCGGCCCCGCCGGGTCCGGGCCCCCCCCCCCCCCCGGGTCCCGGGGCGGCGAGCACGGGGCCCCCGCACGAGGCCGGCCGCTAGTCCCGCCCCCCTTTCCCCGCCACAGCCAATCACCCGCCAGGATCGCCCCTCGTGGGCGTAGCCCTTGCCCGGCCGCTCCCATTGGCTGAGCCGCTTGTCGCTCACGGCCCGCCCCGCTCCGCCCCTCACCTCAGCGCCCGCCGCAGGCTCCGGGCCGCTACCGCCCCCCCAGCCCCGCGGGTCGGCCGGCCGGCAGCGATGCGGGGAGCCGCCGGGAGCCCCGCCGGGCCTCGGCCCGCTCAGCAGAGCCCGGCCCCGCTCCGCATCACCGCCCAGCGGCCGCCGCGCTCCGGGGGGGTGCGACGGGGCGGGAGGGGGCGGGCGGGGGCGCTGCGCATGCGCGAGGCAGCGCGAGGCCCGGTGCGGAGCAGCGCGCATGCGCCCAGGGGAGGGGGCGGGAGGGGCGGGGCAGGCGCGGCATTGCGCAGGCGCGGCCGGACCGCGGCCGGGCGGGGTGGGGGCGCCCCCTGGCGGCATCGGGGCCGCGGTGCCGGTGTACCGGGAGCCAGCCCCAGCCCTCCCCGCCTGCAGCGCCTCGTCCCCCCCGAGCAGCCGTTCGGGCCCTGGCGTAGCCCGAGGTGGCCCCGTGCCCCTGCCCAGGTGAGGGCTATGTGGGCCCCGGGCTGAGGCGGCGGGAGGAGGCCGCGTGGCCCTGCGGGTCCTCGACGTCCCGCTGCCTGCCGCGTGGCCTCTGTAGGGCCGCAGCCACGGGCGGGCTCGTGGCTCCAAAGAGCGGGAGGGAGCCGAACGGGCTCCACCGGGGGGCGGGAGGCCTGGTTCGGTCCCCCACAGGGGGCAGGAGGCCCGGCTGCCTTGGCTCGGGAGGCAATCAGCCGGGTGATGGCAGCTTTTTGCCTCGCTCGGGAGCCGATCGCCTCGTGAGGAACGAGCGGCAGCGGGCAGAGCGGGAGGAAGCGCCGCCAGGCCCCGTAGCGGGAGGCAGGCGGGTGTCTGCCCCGAGCCGTTGGAGATGGCGGCCGCGCAGCCCCGGTACCGGCAGCTGGGGCGCTCCTGGAAAGGCGCTGGCTCTGTCCCGGCAGCTCTACGGGCAGAGCTGGGCTCACAACGGAGCATCCTCGGTCCTCGGTGCCGCCGGGCGGGCGCCCTGGGCCCTGCCGAGCCCGCAGGGGGCGGCCGCGGCCCCCGAGCGGGGCCTGGCGGGGAGGCCCGCCTCCCTTCAGCTGATAGGCTGTCTCGGGACATCACTCAAAGCGCTGTCCCTCCGGATTGGCTAAGCTCATCTCTCCCTATGCATTATGGGAGTTGTCGTTTGCTTCCCTCGTCCTGTATACTACGCTGCGCGCTTGGGCCCTACATTTCCCGTCACCCTCCTCGCGGCGGGCCGGCACATCCGGGTCTCCGCGGCCTGGCGGCGGTTCGCCCAATCGGCGCGCGGCGAGGGCGTGCGGCGGGCGCTGATTGGCTGGTTCGGACGGCGGAGCCCCGTTTGAAATCCGTTAACGGCGGCAGGCGGGGGCGCCGCGCAGGGCGGCCGCGGTGCGGAGGTGAGTGGTGGCCGCGGGGCTCGGCGGGGCCGAGGTGGCTGCAGCACCTCCGACCGGGGCTCTCCTGATCTGCGCTCGGCTCACTCCGCTTCCCGGTGCCGTACCGGTGCCGTCCCCGGTCCTGGTGTCCAGGTCGCTGCCTCATTCTGGCCACGGGCCCTTCTCTGAGCTCGGGTCTCGGTAACGCGGCCCCGGCCCCAACTTCTGCACAGCCGCCAGCCGTGGCGGGGACCGGGAGCGCCCCGGTGGTGCGGGAGGAACGGGGCCAGGAGCCCCGGTGGTGCCGTTCTGGCCGCAGCCCGGCCCGGTGGCTGCTGGCGGGGCCCAGGCCGAGGCTTCAGGCCCTTGAGTCGTCCTCCGGGACCGCAGACAGAGGCCTCGGGCGATAGCGAAGCGGGGCCCCGGGGCTGCGGGCGGTTCCTGGTGGACCGGGGCTTCGCGGCGGGCCGGGCTGCGGGGAGCAGCCCCGTGCTCGCACCGAGCCCCCGACCCCGCGGCACCGTGCCTCGCGGAGCCTCTTTCCCCTACAGACCTCCTGCCCGCAGCAAGCCTCGCTCCTTAAGGGGAGCGCGGAAGGGACGGGGGGGGAGGGAAGGTAACCGGGATAACGGCAAGGCCGCCGGTGTTTCACGGCTGAACGGGAGGAGCGCTCACTGCCGTGAGAACGAGAGGCTGCACCAGCTCGAGGCGGCCCGCGCCGCCCTCACCGGCTGCTCTTAGCGCCCGCTGTCCCCGCGCCTTTCGGAGCTCCGTTACGCCCGGCGAGGTGTCGGGGCTGCTCCCTGCGGGTGGCGGCTCTGGGAGCCCCTCGGGGGGGGGAGGACGGCTGCTCGGGGGGGGGGAGCGGGGGGGGGCTGCAGCTGCCCCTTCGTCGGGGGAAGCCGCCGGTGGGGCCGGGCGGTCCGACAGCCCGGGGTTGGGCATCCCGCGATGCTGCCGCGTACCCGGGGCGATGGGTTCAGCATCGGTTCTGTGCCGCAGAACCTCGCGTTTGAGCGCTGGGGGAGGAAAACCGGAGAGGGAAGAGAAGCTGCGGATCCAGAACGGTTACAGGTGTTCGCTTAACCCCACCGGGGAAAAAGCGAGGGTGCCGCTGGCGGCGTGCGGGAGGAGCTCAGGGTGGGAGAGCTTCCGCGAGGCTTTGGCAGGGCTGTGCCTCTGGGGAGGCAGCCTGCAGCCCTTTGTGATGGTCCTCTGTGTATATCGGCCAGTGGAGAGCATCTGGAAACTTCGGATCATCCTCCCTGTAAGAGGGGAGGAAAGCCTCGTGCTGCGGGAGGATGAAGAAGCCGCTGGGCTGAACTAAACGAGCCGCCTTGGTGGTGTGGTGGTCCTTGCTCACACGGCAGGCACCAGCAGGAGGCCCTGGAATCGCTGCAGCGAGGCGCTGTGCAGCTCCCTCAGCCCCCAGGGGCCTTCTCTTGCTCACTCCTCATCCCTCTTGGGTCTCCAGGCACGCGATTCCCCCGGCTTCAGATCCTGATGGAACTCGGGAAATCCTTTTTGTGCATCTGCTGCTATTTTTTCCCCCTTTCCAAACCTGGTAGGGTTTGTAAGTAACATCCGTAGCTTATGGAGCTCCTGCGGAACGTGGGGGCACGGTGGTTGACCAGGGGCACGTCCGATTACATCGCAAGACAGAACAGGCTTCCCTCGGGCCCTTGCTGTCACCCCAACACCGATCTCCTCCACGCTCTCCTTCGGACAGCAGATTTCTTCCCCTGCAGCTCCGCTTCCCCTCTGCACCACGAGGGCTGGGAGGCTCCTTTGTCCCCAGCGGTGCTGTCGCTGTTTCTTGATGACCGCCGGGCCGCTGCTATAAAGCGAGAGGCTTTTTTAGTTAGACCACAATTATCCTGAAGCGTCCCCTCACCACGTGCTCGGTGCTGAGTTCCGCCTGTTGCAGCTAGGCCGGTACAGCGCTAGGTCTTGTTGGAGTTATTCCTCTCGGGCCTTGTCCAGCCAAAATGTGTTTGGAAATTGGCTACTACATCGAAACAAAGAGGCCGAGCGGGTCCGGGTGGAATCACGTCAGTGTTTCAAAGCTCATTTGGATTGGAGCGAGGTGTGAAGTTATTCAAAATACCTCCTGCGCCCGCCGTTGGATCGGTCTTATTCTGGGATAGGAATGCTTGTTCCCGTTCAGCTCAAGCCCTTCTCAAAGCCAACTGCCCTAATGCAGGCCAAGGCACTCTTCTGGAACGTGTGCAGTTACTCGAAGGCAACGCGGTGTGCGGGGAGCCCCGGGCTGGGCACTGCCGAAGGGGCCCTGTCCGCGGCCTGGCTTGGCGAGGAGAAGTAAGGTGTTACTGTGTGGTCGCCTTCATCGCGTTAATTTGGGCCCCTCTTCAAGGCGAGGGGACTTTGATGCTCCTTCCTCCGTGCTCCTCTTGAGCCAGCTGCGACCCGGGCGGGAGCTGATCCTGCTGAGCCCACCGCAGGAGGGGCCGCGGGCTCTGTGAGCAGCGGTGTCAGCGCGGGAGCTGAGGGGTGCGGGGAGCGGGGTTCCCTTCCTTATGGCGTGGTTTAACGAAGGATTTTGGCGTGCCTGCAGCTGGTAACCACAATCTGTGCCTGCAGTGAGGTGAAATTTATTAACAGGGAGAAATGTTTGCACCTTGCCTCCTGTCTTCAAAGCAAAGACCGAGACGACGGCGATTCTGCCATCAAACTGCCATCGGGTGTTTCAAATGCGTTGAGGCAGCAGACCTTGAGCTGAGCTTGGCTGAGCCCGTTTTGGTTTCAGGCTCCGCTGCAGTGAGGATATCGGCAGTAAATCACTGGGCTCTCCCAGCCCCAGGCAGCCGGGGGCTGAGCAGCGAGCTGCCTCCCAGCCACCTGCTGCTTGCCAGCGATTCTCCTTCAGCACAGGACCTGGGGGACAGGTAGGGAGTTGCAGAGGGGATGCCGTGAGTTCCTCTGGCTGAAACAGGCTCTGGGGTTCATTCGGAATAACTTCTGGCATCCCACGAGAGACGTGTGGAAGCCTGGTCTCGATGCGCTCCTGCTGTTCTCGTGGCCGCCTCCTCAAGCTCAGTCCGAGGGGCTCAGCGACAGGCGTCCCTCCTGGGGGACGCCAGGGCAGAACAGGGGCTTTGCACGGTAAAAAGTTGGAAGTGATTTGCCGAATGTGAAGTGTTCCAGGCCTGCAGCAGCCCGGCAGCGACACGAGTCGCTGTGAAACACGATGCCCGGAGCCCCGGCTTGGCGGACGGACTGGGCAGGGCGAGGGCAGAATGCAGATGACGCATTTGATTAAAAAAAAGTGGATGGTGTTGACAGAAACCTTATCTTGATTGAGGGTGGTAGGAAAGCATTCGATTCCAGCCGTGTCTTGAGCTCGGTTACAGTTGGTTTTGGCTCTGATTCTTCTGTTTGCCGTCTTTGGGTCGTACCCTGCCGTCTTCAGCCGTGCGGGTGATGCTCCTCCGGTGGCATTCTTCCCCCTAACAGCACAGCTGGGCTGGGGCTCTGGGGGCTTCGCTGTGGGGCTGACGGCTGGAGCCAGCCGCGGTGCCTCCCAAATCCTGCTTTGATTTACTCCTAAACGTGCTCTTATTGACGGAGCGTGTTGTCCAAGTTGACCCCTGCATGCTCTGCTAGCCCAACGGGAGAGGTCTAAGGCTTCGTGGATCGCAAATACTCTGCTTTAGAATTGCTCAGACTCCAAAAAGCAGCGTCCAGGTGATTTCCTTTGGGAGCGTTGTGTAATGTCCTCCTGGGCTCTGCCTCGCAGCTGCGTGAGGCACCCCGAAAACACCTTTGCAGAAAGGTTTTGTTGCAGTTTGCCGGTTTATAACATAGCTGCTGGCTTTGTTCCTGTTCCCTCGTGTTTAATAACACCTGTTGACATAGGGATTCCTTCTGCTGTCAGTGCTCCACTAATTAACTGCAGGGACTGTTCTTGACACTCTCGCAGTACGCGGTTTGTTTACAGCCTGGCCAGCCTCTCGGGGCAGTGCCCGGGGCCTCGCCAAGGAGCCGGTGCTGCTGCCTTCCCGCTTCTTGCGGTAACGATGCTACACAGCATCGATATTCTCTGCAGAAGAGCACGCTGGTGGTGTTAGTTCTTGTTTGTAGCCCTTTGAGGGAGAAAGACGGAGCTTTGCAGGAATCCACCTCGTTGTCAGGCGCTTGCTCTATAAATCTGTACCCTGTGACAGTAAGAACTCCTGCGTGCCCTCAGGGAGGGAAGGGCAAATCAGTCACTTGGAAAAGCTTGTGTGTTTTGCTTCCTTCTGCAAACGTACTTGTAGCACCTACAGGTACAAAGGAAGCCTCCAAGATGCGGCCTTTCTGAGGGGTTTGAACCTGCGTTGCTTGTGAGCCCTTGTGTCCAGAGGCTGTGAATCGTGGTACAGGAGAACGGGCCGAAGAGCATCTCAGTATCTGTCTCTAGAAACAACAAAGAGGGAAGGAGGTGGAGAATGGGGTGGGTAGGTGACACCTCTGCTGGGATTTGGTGTAGCAGCTCACCGATGCTTGTTCTCTGAAGGACTCTAACGGCGCGAGTGGAGGATCCCAGGGACAGCGCGGAGGCGAAGATGTCTCACCCAGGATCTCGCTACTCCTTCGACGTCCCAAACCCTTGCATCAACTTTGCGACTTTGAGCGATGATGACGTATACAATGCAGACGCCTGGTTTGGTAAGTTGCTTGCTGCTCCTCGATTTGACTCCTCTTTGGACGAGGGCTTGGCTTCTGTGCCAGTGGATTAGCCAAGTTGTTGGCGGCATCACTCATCATGCTTGGGTTTTCTGTATTTAAACTTTGATTGTGATCTGTAATTTGATGGACGGCTTCAACAATGCCTCGATACCACTGCGATGTTATAAACCCCTGATGTGGGCTCTGTAGTGAAAGCCTCTTCCCTCACAGACCAGCAAGCAAATCTGGAGAACGTCCCTCCTGCAGAAAATCAGGCCAAGATCTTGCAGAACAGCCCTGCTTTTTCAAAGCCTGGTATTGGTTGTTCTTCTGCCACATCACAAGAAATAACAATGGGTAAGCTGGCATGGGATGGGTGGGAGGGGGTAAACTTTTCTTGTTTTTCACTAGGGTAGTGAAAAGGCCTCGGGCTGGCTCTTTTGGGACCATCTTATACTGTCTAGCAAGGTCCCTTGCGGCATCACGTTAGCACAGGTCTTTGTGTATATATGAGCTGACCTTTGTCACTTTTCAGATGAAACCTGTGGTGAAGAGGATGGTAAAGCAGAAAATGTGCAGTCCAATGTGGTTCCTCAGAATGTTGTTGGGTCCCTGACAAGCTGGAGAGCTGCTGCTCCCGCAGAGGCATCTCAAAGGTGAAATACTTGTGTTCACTTCCTGCAAGTTGGTGGCATAACCAAGCAGGTCCTCGCTCTCAGTATTTGCAGTTCTGGCTGCTCTGGGGTTATCCTAAGAGACTGGAGCTCTCCGGCACAGATCATGTTTGCTATAGCTGAGCCGCTTGCTAATCAGGAGGGGCAATCTCTAGGGGGGGAATGTAACGCAGCGTCTCACATACTTGTCAAATGACTTGGTAGCACTGGGAGCTTCTGGAATGCGAGGATAGCTGAAGCTGAAGCGGCTTATGAAGTTTCTTTGTTTATATCTGAGTTGGGCAGAACTCATTCTTGATATGAATACAAGGGGCTCTCTACACGCATACACCAAAGAATATTAAGCTTGGGGATTGTAAAACTGATGTAATTCATGCTGCGTTTGGATTTTTAGGTTAATCATACAGCTTGCATAGAGCACATTGGGGTTGGATAGTGCTCTGACAGGGTTGTGCCCTCTCAGACCCTGTGGGAAGGCTAAACCTCCGTTTTCTGTTCCATTCTAGAGCGGGCAGAAGACCAGCTACGAAGCAGAGAAAAACACAGCAGCGCAAACAGGCAGCACGGGTCAAAGTGGACAAAAATGCTACTGCATTGGCTAACAAGGAAGAGGTTCCACCCCTGAAAAAAATGAGAATGTACGTAGAGCCCTCCTCTTGGGGACTGAGGAGGGGGACACAGCCTTCCTTTTGAAAGGATTTCCATTTTGCTGAAGGGTTTTCTCACAGAGAACGGTGCAGAAGGTTTAGAGGCAGCTGACCTCAACCTGATGCCAGTTACTGGTCTCATAAATGAGAGAAAGTGGCTGTAAGACATGAAGGCAGCGCTCTGTGTGGAGGTATGAATGGAACAGGCTTGGGTTTCTGAAGCTTCTTATTACATCCTCGGTGTGTGTCAGCTAGCTTAAATCAGGCTTAATGTGTCCATCAGGAGGTCATCAGGCAGCCATAAGCTATGGAGGAGTTGCAGCTAAAACATTTCTCAAATTAGCTTAACCACGAAGATACTGTACGGTGATAAGCTTCAGGTCAGGAATTTGATTAAAAAAGGCAATAATCTTTCCAATACTGTTGTACGTGGATGAGCTATAGTATTCCTACCCTCTCTGAGGAAAAAGCTGAAGTTCCCAAGCTCAGTAATTAATCTTCCCTTCTACAGCCTTAGAGTACCAGGGAAAGCTAGACGATCCTTACCTGGGCCCTTGGTGAGGTAAGGCCAGTCTGGCGTACCTTAGAGCTCACCAGGTGTTGGGATGTTATGCATGGTGGTGAGAGCTGCAGGTGATCTTTTGCTTAGAGCACAGCAGTTAATCTGGGTGGTTTGTTGTAATTTAATACCTTAGCTCTGGCAGCAGAGAGAAGCTGACAGGAGTATCTCCAAAGAAAGAGCCGTTGCATCATCCTGACCATTCCCCGGGAAGAGGGAAAAGCAAACTGACCATGCCCTCCACACCAACGATGTTAAAGTACGTGGCTTTTTTGTGACTGAAGCTTGTCTTTGCTAATGATGGGTGCTTGAGCTGACAGCCCTGGCTAGAATGTTTTCAGTGCCCATTTAGCACGTGATGGTATTGCATTTGGTAAACACCAAATCAAGGCAACAATATTAGGATGAAATGCTCTTCAACTTTTCTTGTGCAAATAAAAACTTTTCCTCTTGATTTGAGGCAAAAGTTCTCTGTAGTGACTAAGCATGCCTACAATAATTGGATATGTAGGACGTCCATTACTGCCAGCTTCCCTGAGGAAACAATCCAACAGGTCTCTTCTGAATATTATATTTTTATAAGGAGTGGCGCTTCTGCAGTGAGAAATAAACATGTTCCTGTATGCCAATAACCAGTGAAGCAGGAAGGCACGTCTCAGTCTTTAATGTGCTTCTGCAGGAGGACCAATCTTGCTGGCAAGCTGAAGAGTACAGAAGAGCAGGAGTTGGAAAAGATGCAGCAGTTGCAGCGGGAGGTTATGGAGCTGCGGAAGAAGAACGAGGAGTCCCTGAAAGCGGCTATTGCTGGAGCAGGTGAGCTCTGGCTGAACTGCAAGCTGAAGCTGTTCTGGGCTCGTGCACATGAGCACAAGGAGAGTGCTGCCTGGAGCTGTATGAGTACCTCTGAGAAGAAAACCTTCCAGGCCTTCCAGGCTTTGTACTAATATTAGGATCTAGGAAGCCTTTAATGTAGACCTGCCCCTAAACTGCCTGGAAGTAGTTCTATTTTGTCATGTCTTAAAGTATTATAGATGAGTTCTCCAAAAACTGCTCAAGTTATTAGAAATAAACGCCTCTTTTCCCCAAAGTCCTCCCCTGATCCTACCCTAAAAGGCTTCCAGACCTTACATGCTGTTCCTTCCCTAGGACAACCTGTGAAGAGAGCTGTTGGTCAAGTAACAAAGCCAATTGACTTTCACTTCTGCACGGATAATAGAATTAAACAACACGGGGAAAGCCAGCCTGAGAATGAGTACAAGGAAGTGGATTTTGCAGCAGTACTGAGGAAGCACCCCCCTTCTCCGGTAAGAACCAGTACTGCCAGCAGTCAGCTGAGCGATTCCTCACACCACCAACCTTCTCCTTCAGCACGTGCTGCTGGCAGCCCTCTTAGCTGGTAGATACATGGGAGAGGCGAGTGTTGTGCATGTGTGTTAGTCTACTGCATGTCTGCACTGCCACAAGATACTGAAGGACACTTTTGGGAAAAAAAAGTCCCTTTAATGTCAGATCTACTGGTGACCACACATCCTTCAGTCTTCTACCTCATATAGTTTCTTGATGTGACTAGCCATGTGCAAGTTCAGATAGCTGAGTTGTGTCTAATGTGTAGCATTGCCTTCTTTTTTATGGTGAAGGGACAGATATTGTATATCAGTGAAGAAAAGAAGCGTTATCAAAGCCTCCTTCTGTGTTTTGTTTCCAGGTGCGACTGCCAAAGGGACCCACTATCCCCAAACCCTTCAATCTGTCCCAGGGAAACAAAAGAAAACTTGAAGAAACCACGTCAGAATATGTGTCCCTTGCTGAACAGGTTGAAGCGTTCCAGAAACGTACACCCTCTCGTTACCATTTGAGGAGCAGGAAATCTGATGAAGGTGAGCAGTCTCAGCTATGTGCAGCCAGGAATCTATCTACAGAGTAGAAAAAAATGCTTCAGTTACTGTGCTGAGCAAATAATGTGTCTGTTGCAGACCTTGCCATTAACTGCTCATCTTTGTACCTTGAATTTCTAGGCCCAGTCTCAGGAAAGCCGGTGAAGGCACGGCTTACAAACCCTAAAACACCACTGCTTCAAACAAAGCATCGCTTCAGACCTGTCACCTGCAAGAGTGCAGCGGAGTTGGAAGCAGAGGAAATAGAGAAAATTCAACAGTAAGTAAACGTTGCCTCTAGTCCTCTAAGAATTGCACTGCACTGTAAATAACATCTGCAATGCCGCTTCTGAGGAACACTTTTGCTTGTGCATAAGCCTGTGGCAATGAATGGAGGGATGTAAAGGTAGCCAATTTTGCAGAAGGTAGTCTTCAAAACGAGAAGCTGATCTTTGGGCATAGCTTGTGATTAGTAAAGCAACCCCAGTATAGTAGTACAGCCTGCGTACCACTCAAAACTCTCCTGTAGCCAAAGCTTTGGATTTCTAAGAAAGCAATCTGTAAGGTGCTCCTTAAGCCTTTCTCTTTCAAAAGCAAAGGAGTTACAAGAGCTGCACGCAGTGCAACACGACTGCTCCTGTACCTGACTATTGCTGTCTTATATTGTGAGAAGCCAGTAGTTAGGAGCTGCATTTTGCCACCTAAATAAAACACTTAGGTGACTCTCTCTATTATTCCTGCGTAGGTACAAATTCAAAGCACGGGAGCTTGATCACAAAATTTTAGAGGGTGGACCAGCCCTGCCCAAGAAACCCCCAGTGAAGGAACTCACACAGCCTGTTGGCTTTGATTTGGAAATAGAGAAAAGGATTCAGGAGCGTGAGAGTAAGAAGCAGCAGGAAGAAGAGCACTTCGAATTCCATTCCAGGCCGTGTCCAACTAAAATCCTGGAGGACGTTGTGGTAAGTTTAATAATACCCAGGCCCAGGAATTCAGACTAAGGTGGCAATTAGCTTCAAAATGTCCTTAGCTGTGTTGCATTATGTATTTACCTTTCAGTAAATGTTGTCTGTGGTCAGGTGAGAACTGCAGTTTGTACCTACCGCTATATCAGATGCTTTCTCTGTTGCGCTTCTTGTTGCCTTGGGTGACCACTTACCGACTTCTCTGAACAGGGTGTTCCAGAGAAGAAGGTGCTTCCAGTTACAGTCCCCAAGTCTCCTGTCTTTGCCTTGAAAAGCAGAACCCGAACATCCAGCAGAGATGAAGAGAAGGTAATTGTGAGTGTGCTGTAGTCAAGCTTTCCTCTCCCACTGTGGTGACTGCCTCAGCCGGTCCTGCGTTCGCCATGGGTGCGATGCTCTGGTTTGGCTAACCCCTGCCCTCCTGTTGGGCAGTTCCCTGGTGGTCACCTTTCTCTGTGCCATTCCCTGCTGAAGACTTAGCTGCTGCTACTTGCTTTGCAAAAATGAATTCTCTTATAAAATAATTCTTTTAAATGTGAGGCTGCTGACCAGGCTGAGGTGTTGCTGCTAAAAATGAGGGAATTAAACCCTGCTTAGGCTTCTAGATGATAAAAGGACATTGGCCTTCTCTGTTTGTTGCTGAGAAGGGCAGATATTGCACGTGACCTTTCTTACCTCGGTTACTCTAGCACCCTAGAGGTAGGGTGCAGGATTCAGAACACTTCATGCTTTTCTTCCCTTCCCTCTTATGAAGAGGAGGCTCAAGAATATAGTCAATTTTGGTTGAGTACTAGAAGTAGTAGCTCTTTAGAGAGAGAAAAATCTTGTCTCTGGTTCAGGATGCTTGTAAACTGTTGCTACTTGGATACTGCAAGAAGATAGTGTTTTACTGATGCTGTTGTGACTTCTACAGGAATTCTAGCCTTTGTGGTAGGAATTGTAGCCTTTTTCTGCAAAAATCCAAAGTCTAGTGCTGAGTGTCAGATCCTAACGCTAATGTCTGTTTAGGAAAAGGAAGCGGTGCCTGTGATCAAAGCTAACCCTATGCCACATTACGGAGTGCCCTTCAAACCTAAGATGCCAGAACAGAGGCATGTGGAAGTTTGCCCTTTCTCTTTTGATTCCCGTGACAGAGAGCGGCTAATACAAAAAGAGAAAAAGATAGAAGAATTGCAGAAGGAAGAGGTAAGAGCTAAAAATTACCTTGTATTCCACTCCTCAAGTGAAAAGGGTGTTGCAGGACTTGCTTTCTGCTGTTGGCTGTTAAACACCCAAAGCTTCGTGCCTTTGAGGAAATGGCAAGGAATTTTTCAAGCTCTTTCTTTCA
Source organism: Oxyura jamaicensis (assembly GCF_011077185.1). NCBI lineage: Eukaryota > Metazoa > Chordata > Aves > Anseriformes > Anatidae > Oxyura > Oxyura jamaicensis. The sequence continues at coordinate 14,964,915 of NC_048912.1, forward strand.
GATGCCGAAGTTCAAGGCGTTACCTCTGCCTTATTTTGACCGTGTGAAGCTGCCAGAAAAGAAGGTCAAAACCCCAACTCAGCCTGAACCATTCCATCTACAGATTGATGAAAGGGGAGCTGCTAAGCTACAGAGCTGGAAACAGCAGGTAGGAGAGCAAAGATAACAGGTCTGAACAGACTTAATGTAGCTAGTTGAGCTCAACTGCAGCAAGTGTCCTGCTTGAGTTTAATTAGGAACTGGCAGGCACGAAATTGCTTTGTCTTTATCTTCTATACTAATATTTTCTATGTGAGTGACTTGAAGCCAAACTGGCTTTTCCAGTGTCAGGAGAGCTGAATTCTGGGTGGGGGAAGATGATATTTTTAGTTATGCCTGGCACTTGATGGCTTTTCTTCTCATGCAGCTTAAAGAAGACTTGAAAAGGCAGAAGGAGGCAGCATGTTTTAAAGCTCGTCCCAACGTAGTGGTGCACCAGGAGCCTTTTGTGCCTAAAAAGGAAAATAAGCCAGTATCAGGTAGAGTTAAAGTACTTGCTACACAGGCTTGGTTGATAACTCGGAACTGATGTCATTAAATGATGGTTAGAGTTGCTGATGCCTTTCTTTATCAGCACGGCCAATATTGCTGTGCGCTTAATCAACTAATTCCCTAACAGCTTGTATCCCCAGGGAGTGGAAGAGTTTCCACTGCCCCCCTGTCCTGCACTAACATGGCAGCTGTATTTAACAGCTATGCTACAATTGGCAGATGATTGATGTGCAGTAGCTTGGGATAAGGGTATATAATATGCAAGGAGCTCCCTGTAGAGACAGATGGCATTTCTGCGGCAGCTGTCAGTCTTTTCCTCCCATTTGTAATAAGATGAAGGCGTCTCCAGCTTAGTTTGTGTGGAGCTAGAAACTTCATAGGGCATGGAACTAGCTAAAAACTTGTTTGTACTAACAATTGTGTGCTTGCTCCCTCCTATGAGGACACCTGTGGCAAGGGTAACATCTGCATTAACACTACTCGCATTTGGCCGTAAGCTTTTATTTTCCCCAGAACCCCAAATGAACCCCAAATGTGTCTACTAACCACCCTTGTGAGGTGAAGCGCTCCAGTGTGAGGCTTCCATTTGATACTAGTATTGCTCTGCTTTACCTGACTGCCTTTGCACCAATGTTATCCCCTCTATTTCTAAACTTAGAGAGCCTTTCTGGTTCTGTAGTTCCTGAAAGTTTTGAGCTGGCAACAGAAAAAAGAGCTAAGGAGCGACAGGAATTTGAAAAACGATTGGCAAACATAGAAGCCAGAAGGGAGAGACTTCAAGAAGAGGCCAGACAGCGAGAAGAAGAGCGTGAAAAGGAAGAAGTTGCTAAGCTAAGACAAGAACTGGTAAGTGAGCTATTTCTAAACAGGGACCCAAAGGGATGTGTGAATGTACTAAGTGAGCTAATGTCAATGTTGAGTTGCTTTTAAGATGGTATTTTCAAGTTTCCCTGTCACAAACTGACTCCTCAATGTCATAGCGGTTTTTGTTTTGTTTTGTTTTTAAAAAAAGCCCTGAAAATCATCAGCTGCCTCAGCTGTAAACACTAGTTGTTGGAGCAGAACAATCCTAGTGAAACCCACAACCCCACAGTGTCTTGTGAGCTCCTTGTGGCTCGCTCCAGTGCCTGGGGCAGAGTGGTGGTCCTGCAGATGGATGCCTGCCTGCATCCCGCTGATGGCTGGCCTGCGTGTTTCAGCTTCATCTCAGCTGCGGCCACTTGTTTCATTTTGTCCTTGGTTTTCACAGGTCCACAAGGCAAATCCCATACGCAGATACCGCAACGTAGAAGTGAAGGCCAGTGACCAGCCGCTGACTATGCCGAAGTCTCCAAACTTTTCAGATAGGTTCCGGTGCTGACGTGCACCCCTGTGACAGCAGGAGGGAGAGCACATCCTGCTCCACACTCTTGACAGGCAGAGAGGGAACAGTTGTTTTTAGTGACTTCTCAGTCTCAACTCTTACACTTGGCTCCGTTATTGTTCTATTGAGTGGTTTAACTCCAGCTGAGACAGGTGGCTGAGGCACAGCGTACAGGGAGTGCCATACAGTCCCCATGGCCTCACTTCACATCTAGACACCTTGGTCTCTAAAGACTAAACTAGGTAAACTAGGTTTTGATATTGTATACAAACATTGTGTACTTGAACTAAATAAAAATTCATAATCTGATTGCTGTCTATTGATAGCAGGTTGAATCCCTTTCCTGCAGGAGAGCTTTTGGTAAAGGGCTCTCTGAAGCTACAGGGATGTGCACATCTGGAAGAGCTGCCTTGTCTCTGTACATTGAAGCACTGACTTCAAGTTTGTCTCTAGGCATTTAGTGTATCTACCAAGCCTGAGTTATGTTAAAAACTTGAGGCTTCCCCAAGCCAGCATATTGCAGGTCTGTCTTGTTGATGTTCAGATGAATGCTAATATTAATCTTGCCCACACTTTAAAGTAGTTCCCTGTGTATATTAGAGCATTAAACCTTCAGCTGTCTTACAGCTGAAGTCATTCTATTTGGGGAATCAGTTACCTGGCAAATGACTCTGTTCGCTGCCTCCCTGGCTCATGCTAGCACAGCTATCGTGGCTAAAGACGCATTGTCTCCCAGCTGGTCTAGAGTGGCTAGAAGAGCTGAATATAGGTCAAATGCTCTAATGTGCTAGAGGGCAAAACTTCCAGTATTGTTAAAGAGGTGATCGAATCCCGACTAAACTTCACTAAGAATGATTTTTTCCCTGAGCGGGGCGTAATAGGCTTTAAGACTTGTACGACTGTGTAGGCTTTTCCCTCATCTTGAGAGATGACAAAGGCAGAAAGCCCTTTGTGAGCTAAATTGGAAGACGAACACTTACTGTACCTGAAGATTTTTTTGGCAGGAATTCCCCTAAAAAGTGAAATGCTGGAGGGGTACAGCAGCTGCAATCTACTGCCAGCAGTGAGAAAGTGTTTTGTAGGCATATATTAGACTCCAGCTCTCCTAATGGAAGGCTTCCCTGCCCATGGCAGGGGGATTGGAGCCAGATGATCTGTAAGGTCCCTTCCAACTCAAACCGTTCTATGATATTCTGTGAAAGAACACCAGCCTCAAAAAAAGGAGGAAAAGGAATCTTAAAGTGTAAGGCCATGAGGATTCTTGTTTGACTGTGTAGCTTTAAGTATTGTGCAGTTAGGGAGTGAGTGACTACGGAACTCAAGACCAAGGGATTTTGTGTAAGCATGTTAGTGCTGAAAAGTGAGTGGTGGTGGAGCAGCAGAGCTGCTTCAAAGCGGTGAGCTAAAAGGCAAGGCTCCTTCTAGCCTAAGCTTTAGCTTTTCCTTCTCTCCTGAGGACCTTACTATGTATGTGGCAGAACAGGGCCTGAAAGATTGACTTAGTTGTACAGGATGGCTTAAGTCATTTTTTTTTTTTTACTGATTTTGCCAATAGCCCCATGTTGCTGGTAGCTTTGTCAGAGTGATGCTGTCAACAGCCTGGCCACAGAGGCTGTCACAAGTAGCTACTGACAGCCCTGCTGGCACACAACTTACAAGAATGACAGGAGCAAGAACAACTTGTAAGTATCCTCTTCCTGAGAGCTGCTCAGATTTGCATGGATCTGACCAAAGGTGTGTGGATTTTTTTCTCAGTCTGCCTTAAACTTGTTGCTGTCTCAGTGGAGCTATTCCATCTGATCTGCTAGACAGAGAAATGGGGACCTTGAATGTGCAGTCAAGGAAACTTCTGCAGCCTTAAATGCCAGCTCCTGTGAAGCAGGCAGTGTGTGGGCAGTGGGAGCTGTAAATATTCATGGCAAGGCAGAGGAAAGCCGGAGTGCTGCTGAGCAGTGGAAGAATGTGCAGGCAAGCAAGATAACAAGGCTGCTGAGCTGGAGCAGATATCGATCCGTGAATGATGGAGCAACTGGATTTCCGTGGTGGCCTTACATGGCTCCTCCTTCAGCCTTGAGGAAGGGTTTATATGCCTGACAGCTTGTCAGTTTTTTTCCAGCTATATCCTTGGGTCTAATAAAAGATATTACCTCTTCCTGCAGCCACGGCCTCTTATATTCCCCATACACTGTGAACTTGGTGAAAGAGGTCCTCAAGGGGCCCTGCCCTGCGTGGTATGGGGGCTTCTGGCGAGGCTGGTGGCAGTCACCCTGCAGCTTCTCACAAGCTGGGTGGTGTGCTTAGCGTAAGCTGCCCTCGTAACTAGGAGGGAAGCGTTGTCGTGCTTGTAAAAACTGCTTTAATCTAGGAAATGTGTAAATAAGGGATGTCTCGGAGCTGAATGGCAGTCACAAAGGGGTTTGGTTAAGGCTTCAAGAAAGAAATGGGCAGATGCCAGCTTGTCCCCCTAGAGTGGAAGTGGGGGAATAAGGCTACAGGAGGGGAGCAGTAGGTCAGGATTTAACCAAGCTTTAGCACGTGCCTTTAGAGTTGGGGTAGGATGACAAAGTGGTGTAAAATCTGTGTTCTTTTTGTGTGCGTTTTGTAACTTCAAATTGTGATTTTTGTTTTTTTTTTTTTAAAAAAAAAAATATTTTTGTTTTTTAAATATATTCAAAACTCACCATTAAGTCCTGCTCATGAAGCTGCTGAGTGGGATCAGGTATAATCAAGTAGAACTTTACCCAGCTTCACTTCTAATATAAACTCTCTGCTGTTCTAAGTTCTGTTCTGTGAAGTAATTTGCTGAACTCGGGCTAGAACAAGACTTAAGCCGCGATATTTCCTGGACTTCATCTTGAAGGGCAGCTGTGAATTGGAAGCTGTTAGCTGATGGAGATTGTTATTAAAAGGCTTGATCACACTTGGAACCTCTGCCTCTGTTCTCATTCACTTCTCTGCGGGGGTAAGTCGTGGGCTGTCGGCACTGGCCCCTTGGTGCGAACATGAACGAGCTGTGCCTGGCAGCAGAGGTGCCCTGGCCCTCCGCAGGCACCAAGTGCCCTGTCTCTGCCTCTGTGCCTGTGGTCAGAGCCGTTGCAGGACTCACTCCTGCTCTGTGTCTCCATGGGTCTGTGCTCGGTACGTCCTGGGGATGCTGTGGGCAGCGCCTGCTCTCGAGCTGCCGCCTTGCTCCAGGATGCTTTTCTTTTGCCTGCTAGGACTTCTCCCCATCACCTTGATCGGACCTGTCAGCCAGGATCTCAGCTCGCCCAGGGAAGTCCGGAGCGCTGATGGAAGCAGTTAAGCCGTTGACCGCGTGTCTGTGTTGGCCCCGGGGGGCCGCCGCGGCCGGCTTGTGTTACAGCGTGTGGCCGGGGCTCAGGTGGGGACGTCGCTCTCGCCTGGCCCCCATCTGCTCGATTTAGCCGAGGTGTAGAGTTTCCTGGAGAACGGACGGGCCTCAGCCCAGCGCAGAACCTTCCTTACCCATGAAAAGCGTAAAGGTTAAAGTGTGCTGCCGGGGTTGTGACAACCGCGTAGCTAGGGAACGGGCGTGCTTGAGGCTGTGCCAGATCGCCCCGGGACAGCCTGTTTTCCAGCTGCAGGCACCGCAGGCTCTGGCTCGAGCTGCTGAATGGGGAGGGAAAACACCCCACAGCCTGAGAAACCTGCGTGGTGCCTGCTTTGCTTCCGTGCTCTGCGAGGACATGGAGCTCTGGGCTGCTCCTCTGGGGGCTTTCTGAGCCAGCGTGTCCCAAATCCCAGTGTGCGGGCAGCTGCTGCCTTCCTGCAGTGCTCATCCTTGGGAGAGGGCTGTCTTCATCCAGCTCATTTCCCTTTGCCTGCAAATGTTTTCACTCCATAGCACCAAACCACCTCTTCCTTCACCCTCCTTTATGGTTTAGAAGAACCCTTTTTGGCTTCCCAGCTCTGCCGTGCCTGCTCTTGGAGCTCTGCCTCCTCACCTCGTCCTCAGGCTAAGGGCCAGTCCCTGCCTTTGCTGCCTGCAGAGACCCCTGAGAGCTGAGCCGGGCTTGCTGAGGCCACGGATCCGAGCTGCAGGGGGCAGGGGATGCCCAGGGGCTGTTCAGGAGCCTCCGGCTGCATCCTTCAGAGCAACCCCTGCTGCCTGCGGTGTGATCCTGGAGGGAGATGCCAGGGCTGCTGCTGCTGAGGAGCTGCTGCACTTGCCTTCGGAATCAGCTAGGCTCCATGGGGAAGCAGCTCCAGCCCCATGCTTCACCCACATTTCATTTTCTCCTTGGCTTAAACCTCACCCTGAGCTCCTTGCGTGGTGGGACTGAGCCCCTGCAGGGGCTGTGGCTGCTCCTAGGAGGGAGCAGGGAGGAAAATCCAATGGGAGCGGGCGGAGAGGGGCTTGTCCAGCACCGCAGCTGGGGCAGGGCATGGCAGCACCAGCTCCTTCCTGAGGCTTTCCAGCTGCAGCCCCCTAGAAAGTGCCACATCTCTCCCCTGCAGGATGCGTGCCCAGCCTCGGGCTCTGGGTGCTGCCGGGGGAGGCTTCCCAGCGGGGCTGCCTCGAGGGAGCACGGAGCTGCCCTTCATTTCCGAGTCCCCGTGCTGCCGTTGCAGCCCTGGGCGTGCTGCTCCCGTGGTGGAGCTAGGTAATAGTTTAAAAAGAAGTCTCCATTGTGCAAACCAGCTGGTTCTGCTCATAGCCGGAGCACAAAGGAAAAGGTTACGGCCGAGCTGGGATGGGGCCCTGCCGGGAGCATTCCCAGGGCCCAGCCCTGACAGCAGGGCCAGTTTGGAGGCAGAAATAGCAACAGCCCCAGCCCTCCAGGTTTGTTCTTCCAGATAATCACTTCCTTAGGCTGCTGCCAGCACGCTGCCTCCCAGCTGAGCACCTTGCTGGGGTCGTGCAGCTGCTGGAGCAGGGCCGTGGCAGCGTGGCTTCGCCCCAGCCACCTGGGGACAACGTGGGGAGGCTCCTCGGGCACCTCTCTGCCCTACCCAGAGCTCCGCATCCCCCTCCAGGGCTGGGTGCAGTGGGAAGAGGAACGGCCCCGGGGCTCCAGCCTGGCCCCCGGTTCCTCCGTTAAGCAGTGAACGGGGCGCGGGGCTGGCTGGTAGCACAGGGGGCAGGCAGGTCGTGCTGCACCTCTTGTTTCCCACTGCAGCTGGTTAGGAAAGAGGATGGGCCGGGTCCTTCAAAAGGTTGATCCTGGAGCTTTCCCCATCCAGGTTTGCTTTAAGGTTTAATGATCAGAACCCCCCGTGCGGCTGAGGCCCCTTCCCACAGGAGGCAGAGCTTAGCAGAAGCACCATCTCCCCGTGTTGCCATCCGTTGTCCCCTGAAGCCCCTTCCCCCTGCTGTGCCTTGTGCCCCGCAGGGACTCCTGGCATCCTCCCCGGGGTGCCCTGGGCGAGGTGAGCACAGCTCCTGGCCACCCGTGGGGGCCTCAGCCCAGCTCTGTCCCCGTGCCCTGCACCGTGCTGCGCCGAGCCCTGTGCGGAGCAGCTGGGGTCTGGCGTGGGCAGCACCGGAGCCTTGCTGGTGCCCCCGCTGTGGAGCTCAGGGGCAGGCGTTTGGCCATGTCAGGGGATCCCTGCGGTGCTCCTGGCCCCAAGCCTGCCCACGGGGCAGTGAGAGCAGCGCTCGGCCAGCCCCGTGCTGCGGGACGGTGCCCCCCAGGAGCGGGGCTCCCCGGCGGGACAGGCGAGGAGCCGAGCAGCTGGAGGGCAGCCCCAGGAGCCCGGGGCAGCTCCGGGAGCAGATGCCTGACCCTGGGCGCCCTGGGGCATCTCTCTTGTCCTGCTGCGAGCTGCTCTCACTGTTTTATTGCCCGTCACCAAGCCGAGAGCTCCGCTGTTCCCCCCTGCAAGGAGCACCAGATGCAGGCGGAGAGGGCTGAGCCTTTCCTCCTCCAGGCTGCGCTGGCGTTCCTGCGGCTGCTGCGTGATAAATCGGTGTGCTGGGTTTTTAATAGTTGGTATTACTGGAGTGCTTTCACCCAGCAGGGCTGGCAGGGGAGGGCTGGGTCCAGTTACCCTGGGGTTCCTCCTGCAAACCTCAAATGACCACCTCCACCCCCAGCAGAAACCCGAGAGACAGAGTCTGCGTGCCCTTGAGCAATGCTTTCCTCACCTTAAGTTTCAAAGATTTAAAGTAAACAAGGCTCTGCTGGCTGGGGGAGTGAGGCGAAAACCTGGTGCAGCCTTTGGGGTGAATCATCTTCAGGCCCCAAAGCCCCTCTGTGCACCTCTGGCAGTGTCTCTCGGTGCCCGTGCCCCTGCACGCAGCCCGACCCATCCAGCAGCACCCCCGGGTCCTTTTTTTCTCTGCGTGACCCCCCAAAATGTCCAATTAGATTCCCATTACTGCCTCCCAGCTGCTTCCCAAAGGCAGCTGCAGCAGCAACAGGGGCTGGTGCTGCGGCTCCCTGCTGACGTCCCTTTTGCTTTGGGCCCCCGGCAGCGCTGCCCGGTGCCGGCCGTGCCCACGGGCACCGCGTGGCGCTGGGGGACCCAAAGGTCCCCCGGAGCCGCTACCCCAGGGGCTGTCCCCAGCGGCGTGGGACAGCCCAGCCCCTGCACGGAGCTGGGGGTGCCCGTGTGGGGCCGCCTCGTGCCCTCCGGCCGTGCCGGTGAGCGGTGCCCGTGCTGGGGCAGCTCCGGCACCGCTCGCTGCTTTTGCGCGCTGCCGGCCGGCGGGAGCACGAAGAGTGGCGTGTCCTTTGAACGGGCTCCAGCAGCGACAGGTGCTGGGAAAGGCGACGCGGGACGGCTCCTGCTGGTGTAAAGGATACTCCTCTCTCCCTGCACTAATCCAGCTCTGTTACACCCAGTATAGAAGGGGCTGCTCCGGCCAGGCGCTGCCACAGCGTCGATGCTGCTCTCCTGACTGCCCTCTGCCCCGGGGACCCCAGGTAAAGGGGCCGGGGGGGGGGGCTGTGCGGGTGGGCAATGGGGTGTCTGTAGCCTTTGGGGTCCCTGTAGCCACTGGTCCCATGCTGGGGGCAGCGGGGTAACCCTGGGGACAGCCAAACCCTGAAGCCGGGGAGCCGAGGCTGCGGGGAGCAGGGACGGCTCAGCCTCACGCCGCTCCCTGCCAGCAGCCCTCTGAGCCCAGTAAAACCAGTAAGCCCCACTGCCAGAACGGTTGCCGGTGGGTTTATTCCCACCAGGGTCAGGGTTGCAGGGGCCAGGGCAGAGCCGCGGTGCTGGGCTGGGGGCTGGTGCTGCTGGCAGCTGTGCTGGCACACGGGCACCCACGGGTGCTGCCTAAACCCCCGCAGCCCCTCGGCGTGGGACCGCTTGGGTGGGAGCTGCCGGGACCCCCAGCAGACGGGGTCGTGCTCTGCTGGCAGCTCCCAGGGATGCTCCCCTCGCCCCCTCCCCATGTGGGCACCCGGCGTCCCCTGCCCCCACGGGGGGACACAGCCTTGGTTTGGCACCCCGGCCGTGCCGGGTGCCGGCTGCCTGCGCGGCGCCGTGGCAGCGACAGGTGCCGGTGTCAGGCCATCGATCAGTCACTGCACAGCAAATATCGGGGCACAACGGGACGGTGCAGGGACCAGGGGGCTGCACGGGGCCCGTCCCCGTGCCACCAACGAGAAAACCACCGGGGCTGCAGGACAGGAGCCCCCCCCCCGGGAGCCCCGCTGTGCCCGGACCCCCCAGCTCACCTCTTCTCTCCCGCAGGAGCCTCGCCGACCCGGGGCAGCCGCCTCCGGCTGCAGAGTGCCCATGGAGCAGGACGGCGTGGCGGGCAGCACGGCCGATGCCGGGGGGGCTGGGAGCATGGCTCCCCCCGCAGCAGAGGCCAGCACAACCCCTCCTGCTGCCCCCCAGGACACAGAGCCCACAGAGGGGAAGGGGCCGGCTGCTGCCCAGGCTCAGGGTGCGGAGCACGAAGAGCCCGGGAAGGAGAAGGCTGCGGCTGCCGAGGCTCAGGATGCGGGGAGAAAGGAGCCTGCCAAGGAGGAGCCCACGGGAGGGGAGGCAGAGCCCTCGGAGGAGAAGGGCCCGGCTGCTGCTGGGGCTCGGGACGGAGGAAAGGAAGAGCCCGTGAAGGAGAAAGCCCTGCCTGGGGGAGAGCCCCAGGGAGGAACGGCAGAGCCCGCAGAGGGGAAGGAGCCGGCTGCTGCCCAGGCTCAGGGTGCAGGGAGGGGAGAGCCCCCCGAGGAGAAGGCTGAGGCTGCAGCAGAGCCCCAGGCAGGGAATGCAGCACAGCCTGCCCAGGAGAAGGGCCCGGCTGCAGCAGGGGCTCAGGATGGAGGCGAGGAAGAGCCCACAAAGGAGAAAGCCACGGGCGTTCCAGAGGGTGGAGGAAAAGCAGAGCCCACGGAAGAGAAGGCTCCAGCTGCGGTGGAGGCTGAAGGAGGGAAGGCAGAGCCCGCGGAGGAGACAGCACAGGCTCAGGATGGAGCAGGGGAAGAGCCCGTGAAGGAGAAGGCGCCCGCTGCTGCGAAGGCTCAGGGTGGAGGGAAGAAAGCGGCCAAGGCGGAGAAGACCCCAGCTGCAAAAAAGCCTGCAAAGGAGAAGGCCCCTGCTGCTGTAAAGGCTCAGGATGGAGAAAAGAAGGCGGCAAAGGCAGAAAAAGACCCGTCTGCCAAAAAGGCTCAAGACAGGGGCAAAGAAGAGCCCACAAAGGAGAAGGCCCCAGCTGCGGCAAAGGCTCAGGATGGGGAGAAGACAGCAGAAAAGGTGGAGAAAGCCCCAGCTGCAAAGACGACTCAGGATGGGGGCAAAGAAGCTCCTGCGAAGGAGAAAGCCACAGCCGCTCCTGCAAAGGCTCAGGGTGGAGGGGAGGAAGCTGCACAGGTGGAAAAAACCACAGCTGGAGGCAAAGAAGAGCCTCCAAAGGAAGAAGCCACGGCTGCTGCGAAGGAAGAAGCCACGGCTGCTGCAAAGGAGGAAGCCACAGCAGCTGCTGCAGAGGCTCCGGATGGAGAGAAGAAAGACACCAAGGGGGAAAAGGCCCCAGCGGCAGCAACGGCTGAGGATGGGGGCGAGGAGCCCACGAAGGAGGAGGCCCCGGCCGCTGCAGAGGCTCAGGCTGAAGGGGAGGAAGCAGCCGGTGCGGAGGAGACGAGCAAGCAGCAGCCACCGAGGGGCCCCGAGCCCGCGCGCCCGGCTCTGCTGCAGAGCCTGAGCTGCCCGGCCGCCTGCCAAAGGTACCCGGGGAAGCATCCCCCAGGGGCTGCCCAGCGAGCTGGTGCCCTCCTAGGTGGGGGTCCCCTCCCTGGGGTCCCACGGGGCAGAGGTGGGGGCCGGGCACGGGGCTCGGGGCGCTGCTCACCTCCTGCTCCTGCTTCCAGGGAGGAGCGGCCCGGGGCGGAGGTGGCCGCGATGGAGATGATTCCGGAGGAGAGCGCGCTGGCACCAGCAACAGAAGGTTTGGTGGAGCCCACCCCGGCCCAGGAGGACCTGCGGCCCCCTGAGCAGCCTGACCCCGCGGGCAGCACTGGCATCCCGCAGGAGAGGACATTGCCCGGTGCCGCAGGGCAGCCCCAGCCCGCTTCAGAGCCTCCCGGGGACGCAGAGCAGCCTGGCCCCGGTGCCGCAGGGCAGCCGTCCTCGACGGAGGCAGAGCCACCCCCCAGCCCCTACCTCACCCCCGATTTTGGGAAGGAAGACCCTTTTGAGATACTGGGTAAGGCTGTGCCGCCCCCCCAGCCCTGTGCTCTGGGCTTTGTCCTCAGCCCGGTGGCACCCTCAGCCCGTGGCAGCCCCGGGGTCTGCCACGTCTCCGCCGCTGCCCTCCCGGGACGCCAGCTCCTGCTGCTGGCTCGTGGCCCACCGGCAGCCTTCGAGCTCCGGTTTCACTGTAAACAGGGCTAAATGCGGCGTGTCCCCTCCCCAGGCTTCTCCCAGCCCAGCCTGGCACGCGTGGCGCTGCCCGGGGCTGCCCGGCGGGACGAGGAGCCTGTCCTGCCACGGGAGTGACAGCCGCCGCCTGGCCGCTGGCGAGGGACAGCGTGTCCCCTGTCCTGCCCCGCCGTCCTTGGGGGCACGGCGGGGTGGCTGCGCCAAGCCCTCGAGCGGAGGGTGCTGGGGGGGTCCCTGCGAGGGCCAGCTCCTGCTGATGTGGGGAGCGCGGGGGTGTGGGGTGCCCCGGAGTGGGTCTGTCCTGGGTGGGCGAGCAGGACGTGGTGGCACGGAGGGGGTGGCACGGAGGGAGCGAGGGAAACGTGCAGCAAAGAGGGGTGCCGGGTGGGATGGTGGCTGCTGAGGGAGACACGCAGCAGCGTGGCCTGGAGAGGGCGAGCGTGACACGCGTGGTGGTGGCCCACGGGTGGCCAGCAGACACGCGGCAGGGTGACACGTGGCAGGGCGATGCTGTGGGCAGTGCTGGGGGTGCCGGGCAGCTGCCGGGGGGTCCCTGACCTGCAGGAGGCACCCGGTGAGCTCCCAGCACGGGGCACCCCCAGGGTCCCGGCAGCAGGGTCCCCCGGCGGGCAGCTCCCTTCTCACCCCCTCCTCTCTCGGCAGACGACGTCCCCCCGCCGCCCGCGCCCTTCGCGCACCGCATCGTCACGCTGCGGTCGGCCAGCGTCAGCTCCCAGTTCAACCTCAGCTCCAAGGAGATCCTGGGGGGGTAAGGAGGGGTCCTGGGCTGCGGGAGGGCCGAGGACGCCTGGGTCTCCCCCAGCTCTGAGCAGCGAAGGGGTCTCCGGGGAGCCTCCAGCGCCCGGCTCGGAGCAATGCCCCTGCCTGCAGCAGGACCCTTCGGCTGCGGAGGGGCTGGATGGGTGCGGGGGGAGCAGGGAGCTGCTGCCGTGGGTGCTGGGGTCCCCAGGCGGCCGTGATGCCATCGACGCCTCTCCTGTTCCGCAGGGGCAAGTTCGGTGAGGTCCACACGTGCACCGAGAAGCAGACGGGGCTCAAGCTGGCTGCCAAAGTCATCAAGAAGCAGGGCGCCAAGGACAAGGTCTGACCGATGGGTGCAGGAGCTGGGGCTCTTGAGGGTGCCAAGCCGGGGGGCTCCTCGCTGCTGTCCCCCCCCCCCCCCCCGGGGGGGGGCCCCCCCCCCCCCCCGCGCCGGTGGCTCTGCCATGTCTGACACCGGCCCCCCGGCGGTGCTGCCGCCGCAGGAGATGGTGCTGCTGGAGATCGACGTGATGAACCAGCTGAACCACCGGAACCTCATCCAGCTCTACGACGCCATCGAGACGCCCCGGGAGATCATCCTCTTCATGGAGTTGTGAGTGCCGGGGCTGCGCTGCGCGGGGCTCAGCGCCCAGGCGAGGGGCACCATTGCGGGGGGCTGCGCCCGTCTCCGGCCGTGGGGGAGGTGTGTCAGCCCCTGGCTGAGCAGAGGTGGCCGTCCCCAGGGAATGTCCCCAGCCTTGCTTGTCCCCTCGGGCACCTCCCGGTCTGGCTCTGTGGCCGGGGCAGCATCTCCTCAGCCACGGCTGTGTTGGGGCCGGGGATGACCGGCCTCAGTGTGCCCCTGGCTCTGCCGTGGCTGTTCCGAGGCAGCCTCCGCAGCAGCCTCCCTGCGGTGAGGCTGGGCCGGGGGCTCTGCAGGAGGCTGGCGTGGGGAGGGACCCCCGGGTGACCCCAGGGACCCGTCCGTGCCTGTGCAGCATTGAGGGCGGCGAGCTCTTCGAGCGGATCGTCGACGACGACTACCACCTGACGGAGGTGGACTGCATGGTGTTCGTCCGGCAGATCTGCGAGGGCATCCGCTTCATGCACCACATGCGCGTCCTCCACCTCGACCTCAAGGTGCGGGGCCGGGCTGCTGGTGGCTCCCGATGCGCCGCCGCCGCCTGTGTCCTGGTGGCCGGGACGTCCCCTCCGGGCCCTTGCCCCGGGAGCCGGACTCTGACTGGGGGTCCCTGTCCCCGCAGCCCGAGAACATCCTCTGCGTCGCTGCCACCGGGCACATGGTGAAGATCATCGACTTCGGGCTGGCTCGAAGGTGCTGAGCTCCCCCTGTCCCCTTCGGCTTCATCCTCTCCCTCTCCCACCTTCACTTCAGTGTGAGGAGGGGTGCGGGGAGCACCGGGGTGGCTGCCCGTGGTGGCTGAACCCCCGCCCCGGCCACAGGTACAACCCCCAGGAGAAGCTGAAAGTGAACTTTGGCACCCCCGAGTTCCTCTCCCCCGAGGTGGTCAACTACGAGCAGGTCTCCTACTCCACGGACATGTGGAGCATGGGCGTCATCACCTACATGCTGTGCGTCGGGGTCCCGGGGGGCTGGCAGCACCGTTCCGGGGGCTGGGGCTGAGCCCCCGCTGCTCCCCCCCGGCACGGGGCAGTCCCCAAGCCGGGTTAGCCCCGTGCAGGGGGAGTTTGGGCACCCCCTGCTCATCCGTCCCCCTCCGCTCCCCCAGCCTCAGCGGCCTCTCCCCCTTCTTGGGCGACAACGACACCGAGACGCTGAACAACGTCCTGGCTGCCAACTGGTACTTCGACGAGGAGACCTTCGAGAGCGTCTCCGACGAGGCCAAGGACTTCGTCTCAAACCTCATCATCAAAGAGAAAAGGTGCGATGCCGGGGGGGCACCTTCCATCTGCGCGCTCTTGGCTCTGCCCAGCCCCTGCGTTCGGCGTGCAGCTCCCTGGGCTGGGGCCAGCCGTGTCCCCAAAGCCCTGCCCTGGCCCTTGGCTGTCCCCAGGCAGAGCCCCCTGTCCCTGCAGGGCCGCCGGCCATGAGCGGGGTCCCTCCCTGTCCCACTGGACCCTGGGCACATCCGCAGGGCTGATGGCCAGGGCACAGTTTTCTGGGGTCGGGGGGGCTTTTGCATGGCACAAGAAGGGGTCAGATGGGGGAAAGGGGCTTCAGGGGGACCCGGGGTGACCCGCTCGCCTCTCGTCCCCAGCGGCCGGATGAGCGCAGGGCAGTGCCTGCAGCATCCCTGGCTCAACAACCTGGCAGAGAAGGCGAAGCGCTGCAACCGCCGCCTCAAGTCCCAGGTGCTGCTCAAGAAATACGTCATGCGGCGGCGCTGGAAGGTGTGTGGGGACGGAACGGGATGGGACGGGGTCAACACCGCCCCGCTCTGCTGTCTAGGGGAGCCTGCGTGCCCCCAGGGTGGGATCTCCCCAGACACAGGCACCTTTTTGACTCCCCTGAGCCCATCCCAGGAGCTCATTGAAGTGGCGTCGGGATGGAGGGGAGGGAAGCTCCTGGGGCCGGCCTTAGCCCTGCACGTCTCTCCCGTGAAACCCGGTGCAGGCAGTGCCTGGGCGGCCGCCAGCTCCCCGGCCCAGCTCCCGAAGCAGCTCTGGGAGTGCCGCCGGGTTCAGCCTCGAGGCCCGCAGCTGGACTCGTGCCTCTCCCCTTCCCTTTCACAGAAAAACTTCATTGGGGTGTGTGCTGCCAACCGGTTCAAGAAGATCACCAGCTCGGGGTCGCTGACGGCGCTGGGCGTCTGAGCGTGGGCTGGGGGCTGAGCACCGTGAGCCCAGAGGAACCGCTCGGAGAGGGGGCTCGGGGGCTGCCGACCCCCATCCCGGGGCCGTGCCGGGGCCTCACCCCTGGACAGGAGCAGGATCTGGGCAGGGGCAGCCCCAGCTCCGCTCATCAGCCGGCTGCTCCAGCCCCCGCTGCGCCTCGCCACGAAGCCACCGCCTCGCTCCTGCCCCGGCACCGCGGGGCTGCCTGGGGCCCGCACCCCGGGGGCTCCTCACCCACAGCCACCCTTCCTGGGCTCTCGGGGCTTGAGCCACCCCCGTCCCCAGCGAGCCGATGCTCCCGCCTGCATTTCCACGGGCTGCGAGGTGGTTTCCACGCTCGTTCCTGGCACGGCAGCACCACGCAGCAGCGTTCCCCGGCCCGCAGCAGTGCTCCCCGCTCGCGCTGCTTTCCTGGGACCTCGGAGCAGCCCGATGCCAGCGCTGCTGCCAGCCCTGCACGCTCACCGCCACCTGGGCACAAGGTTTGCTCGCTCCGCTTGCAAACGCCGCAGCCCTGCCGCACGAGAGCTCTCGGACCCCGAGGTGCCCGCCTGCCCCGTGCGGTGCCAGGCTCTGCTCCCGTGGGGGCAGCGGGTTTGTGGCACAGGGGTGGCGGAAGGCAGGTGCGGACCCGCACCCCTGGGGACCTGGCGCAGGAGCCGGGGCTGCGGCATCGCCTCCCCGCCGCGCGGAAGCTGGAGCCGGCCCCGCGCTGCTGCTCGCACAGGAAGGGAGGAAGCGCCGAGCACGTTTCCAGGAGCGTCCCCAGCTGGGAGCCAGCGAGCGAAGAAGGAGGCTTTGTGTTCCTCCTCACCCCTGCCCTCCGCTCTGCCAGCGGGGGAGAAGCGCAGCCTCTCCTTCACGCGTTCCCCCCCCCCCGGCCAGATAAAGGCAAGCGAGGCGTCCTAATGCAGACCAGCTGGGCCGCGCTCCCACCCCGCTCCTGGAAGGATTGCTTCAGCCCTGACCACCAACACACAGGAACTGCCGGCCGCCAGCGTCCCCCCGCCGCCAGCGGGGCCGGGCCGGGGCCGCCGTGCCGGGGCAGCGGGTGCTGCGCCCGCTCCTCGCCCAGCCCTCGCCCCCTCTCCCCGTGAGCCCCCTCCTCACAGCACGGCCAGGGCACGGCGGCCCCCAGCTTGGCAGCCTCCAGCCTTGCCCAGTGCTGGCTGGCACCGGGCTCCCCCCCCAGCTTTGTTTTTCTTGCCATGGAGTGAGGGCTGTGCACGCTCCGGGGCTGCCTGTGCCCTCCGTGGCTGCTGCGGAGCCCTTGGTGCTGGTCCTGGGGCAGGGACGGGGGCAGGCAGCGGCCCCCCCGGCCCCGCTGGTGGCAGCAGGTGGATGTGGCTTTGGGCTCGGCACCCGGCCCCTGCCCGGGCTAGCAGCATGGCTTGCAGGGCCCTGCCCGATGCGGGAGAGCTGCCCGCGCGCTCGGCTTCTTGTAAATAAATGTACAGGTCTGAGAGCAGCCCCGCGTCCTGGGCACCAGCTGGGGGGGGGGATTAAACCCCTGGGGGTGCGCGGCCGGCAGCCAGGAGCTGGGGGCTGCAGCTAAACACGGGGACGGGAAGCCGGAGGAAAGGGGGCTGGGGTGGGCGGATGGATGGAGGAGCGGAGGGGTGGATGGACAGACGGACAGAGGTGTCCTCACGGCTTCACCACTGCCCACGGCTCTGTGCCCAGGCAAAGGCTGGGGGGGGGGCTCCCGCTGAGCCTGCACGCGGAGCCCCCAGCCCCACGCACCTGGGGTTCACCCCTAGGGTCCCGAGCCCCTCCGGCCGCGGCTGGCCCCGAAGCAGTTAAGGCTGCGCGGGCAGGGTCACCGCTCGGCCCAGGGCGTCCCTCCCAGCCCGCTTCCTGCCGGCAGCCTTTGACCAGTTCCTGCCGGTGACCACCCTGCGGTCCTGGAAAACAGCGCGGCCCCATCTGGTTTGAGTTACGCTCCGCGGCGGTGACGTCTCCTTCCTGTCTGGGCCCCAGGAGCCGAGCGTTGCCCTGGGCCGCGGGGGCTGCAGAGCCCGCTGCAGGGCGGCCCCGGTGCCGGTGCCGGTTCCCAGCCGCAGCCCCGCAGCAGCCGGGCACTGAGCCCAGCGCGGCAGCGCCTGGCCGGGACAGCGGCCGAGCCACGGCTTGCCCCGGGGTGGGACCGTGCGGGGCGGCCGCTCCGGGGGCACGGTGCTGTTTGGGGGCATGCAGGCACTGGCATCCCTAGGCCAAAGCGATGGGCACCCCACCCTGCAGCCTGCTCTGGCTTCCCCGGCCCCATCCCCAACCAAGGACCCCATGTGGGTCCCATTCACGCCTCCGTCATTGCAGTGGGCACGGTGACGGGGCTGGTCCCCATCCAGCACGCGCCCACGGCAGCCGGTGCCGTTCCTTACATGGGGCTCCTCGTCCCCGCGGCCCCACCGGCAGCGCAGGGCTGAGAGGGCGAGCGGGCGATGCCGCACACCAGCACCCACCAGCGCCGGCACTGGGACCTCTCCCGGAGCTGGGGGCTCGGGCTCCTGCACCAGCACCCGTTGCGGCGCGGTCCCCGGCCACGGCATGGCCCACGCTGGGAGCGGGTGAGCGGGCTGGGGGCCAGGCCACCCACCGTGAGCCGGCAGCGAGCCGGGGAGGAGGAAGGGCAGGGAGAGGAGCGGGCCCACGGCCAGAGCCAGGGCTGGTGCTGGGGAGCGGGGCCGGTACGGGCAAAGGGAGCCCTGGAGGCGGGCGGCCCGCACGGCAGAGGAGGCGGCCGGGCTCTGCCCCGTCCCACCCCGGTGAGCTCAGGGACCAGCGATGCCGAGGGCTGCAGCCAGCAGAGCTGGGGCTCCGCTCGCCTTGGGGCCACGCTCCCAGGCCCCCGCACAGCCCCGGTGCGTCCTGCACGGGGGCACCCATCCTGCTGCAGCCCCAGCGCCCGGCACCAAACCGGGCACCTCCGCACCCCGCGTGCGTCGGGGATGGGTCCCCATCCCGGGGGGCTGTGGCCTGGGGGCGGCGATGGGCTGGGTCCCACCGTGCTCCCAGCACTGGGCCCCGCGCCCGGCTCTGCCCGGGGCCGTGGCCGCGTGTTCCCAGGCGGAGGCTGGGAGCCCGGGCGGGCGAGCGTCCCGGCTGCGCTGTGTGGGAACCAGACGGCCCCTGGGCACGGCTCCGCGGCGCTCGCTTCCTCCCGCGCCCCCGGGGACTGCGCGAAGGAGGGGGCTGAGGTCAGCCGCGCTCGCTGCAGACGGCTCCGGAGACGCCAGCATGATCTAGGCGCTCAAATATTGTTTTCCACAGGGGAGGGAGGGAAAAAAAAAATAAAGGGAGAAAAAGCAAAGCCTGGGGACGAGTGACCGTCGCTGCTGCAGCAATGACGAAGAGCAGCAGCCCCCTCCTGCCCTGCCCGGGGCTGGGACGTGGCCATGGCCCGGCAGCAGCCGTCTGCGCCGATAACGGGGCTGACGTGGTGGCGGTGCTGCTGGTCCCCGAGTGACGCCAGCACCAGCCCTTGCAAAGACCCCGGGGCCTGGCCAAGCTGTGTCCCACTGGCCTTGGGGAGCCGGGGGCTTGGCCCCACAGCCAGCCCCCACACATCACGGAGAGACCCCCAGCAACTCAGCATCCTCCTCCCGTGCCCACTTCGGCCCCAGCAAGGTGGTACAGGATCAGCCGGGGCAGCCCCATGCACCTGCATCCCCCAGCCTGGGGGCATTGCCCCCCCGGGGGTCCTTTCCCAGGGGCAGGGGTGTGGGGGCACGGGCACAGGTCCCCGCTTTGCCAGCATCGCCCTGGCCCAGCTTGGGGCTGCGAAGGCAGCGTGAAGGCTCCACTCCAGCACGGTGGAGATGCCGGCCCCAGCACATGGGAAGGGGCTGGTGGCCACGTCCTGGCCCGGGGCTGCGTGGGGACCCCATCCCACCCCACCCTACCCCAGCAGAGCCCAGCCCGTGCCCAGCCTGTCGGTGGGAGCAGTGACTCAGCCGGTGCCTCCTCACCGGCAGCCGCCCGGGGATGATTCAGGGCCGAGGAATCCTGCCGGGACGCAGCCGCTTTCCTCGGCCGTTCCCACTGCAGCCGCAGACGTGCCCACGGGCAGCCCCGGCACAGCCTGGCGCTGCAGGGCCCCCTGCTTGGGGAACTGGGGGACCTGGCAGTGGGATGGCCCCAAGCAGGACCCCCCCGTCTCCCCCTGCACCGTGCCAAGCGCCTGCGCCCCATCCCACTGAGCCCCTACACCCCCCCCAGCAGCTCTCCAGGTGGGGCCCCCACCGAGGCCGGCACCACTGGTGCCACACACGCAGCACGGGGTGAAGCTGGGCACAAGTGAGCAGTGCGGGGTATGAGGGGCCACGGGGCTCACTCTCAGGGGGCAGCACGTCCCCCTGCCCCTCGTGGATGAGGTCCCCTCCCAGCTCTGGGGGCTCCTGGTGCTTTATCGCCCAGGGGCTTCATCCCCAGCGTCTCCCGGGGATGCAGGACCTGGAGGCGGGTGACGGGGGCACCCCCTCCCCATGCCCTGGCCCCCGTGGCCTCACCATCCACCGGCGGCACCATCGTGGCTGGGAGCCGTGGTGGGTGGCCTCGGGGACACGTGTCCCGCAGCCAGCACCCGGCTGGCAACAGAGCAGCCCCCGCTGCGCCCCTGCCCGCTCCCCATCCCGAGCAGGGCGCAGAGATGACAGAGGCAGCGTGGGCGAACGTGCTTTATTCCGCCGCTGGGGCTCCCCGCACGGTATCCGGGGGGGCTGGGGGGGGGACCAGTCCGTCACTCGAAGAAGAACATGCCGGGTGTCCGGTAGAGGCAGTGGGGCAGCCCCAAGGGGTAGCCGCTGCCCCCCTGCAGCGGGATCGCGCCCCCGGCGCCCCACGACTCCTTCTGCTCGCCCGCCCGTGGCCCCGCAGCCCCGAAGGGGGTCTGGCGGGGGGCAGGGGGGGCCGCAGCGGGGGCCGCGGCCAGGAGGTGCTCCAGCGCCGTGCCGCAGGGCCGCTCGTTCACGCAGAAGCTCAGCGCCTGCACCCGGCACTGGTAGCTGCCGCCCAGCGCCTCGGGCCCCGAGCGGCCGAAGGAGCCGAAAACGGGCACGGGCGGCTGCTTGTAGCCATCGCCGTCGAGGAAGCAGGGCGCAGGGGGCTTGCCCCCACCCAGGAGGGCGCCGGGGAACATGGGGGGCACCTGCCCGAAGGGCTGGCCCAGCCCCAAGGTGGGGGCCGCCGACTCCTTGCACTCCAGCTCGCCCCGTGGGGACGCGGTGGGGGCCGGGGAGTCCTGCGCGGGGTCCCTGGGCTCGGCGGGCAGCAGGGCACGGTGCTGCGCCGGGCGCTCGCCGGGCACCGGGTACTGACCTGGCCGGGGCAGCTGCAGAGCCGCCGGGAGCCCCCCAAAGGCAGTCTCCTTGTGCTGGGGGGGGGGCGGTGGCCGGCTCTCCGGGGGGGCCCCATGCGGCGGGCAGCACGGCTCCTTGGCGAAGAACGGCCCCTTGGGCTGCGCCGCAGCCGGCAGGTACACGCAGGGCTGCCTGGCCCCAGGGGGGGGGCCGCCGGGCGCAGGGCTCGGGGCACCCCGGCACCCCTCCGCCAGCACCCTCGGCCAGCTCGGGGGGGGCCCAGCAGGCGCCCGGCGGCCATCGGCGAGGCGAAGCCGCCCTCCGCCTTCCCCTCCTCGGTTGGCAGGGCAGCGGGCGGCCCCCGCGAGCGGGGCTTGGGGGGCTTTCTGCGCCCCTCGTCCCCCTCGGCGCCCGGCGCGTCCCGGAGGCCCCTCTTCCTGGTGAAGCGCCGGCGGCGGCGCAAGAAGCTGCCGTTCTCGAACATGTTGTAGCAGTCGGGGTCCAGCGTCCAGTAGTTGCCCTTGCCCGGCTTCTTGTCGTCGCGGGGCACCTTGACGAAGCACTCGTTGAGCGAGAGGTTGTGGCGGATGCTGTTCTGCCAGCCCTGCTTGTTCTCGCGGTAGAAGGTGAAGCGGCCCATGATGTAGCGGTAGATGCCGCTGAGCGTGATGCGCTTCTCCGGCGTGCTCTGGATGGCCATGGTGATGAGGGCGATGTAGCTGTAGGGCGGCTTGGTGGCCTCGGGGACGGCTGCCGGAGAGGGGCCGGGGAAGGGGCTGTCGGGGGCCGGCCGGCCGCGCAGAGCCGGCTGCATCCTCCTGCCCGGCTGCGGCCGTCCCGCTCCGCTGCTGCCGCTCCTGCTCTGCCGTCCGGCTCCGGCCGAGCCCGTTAAAACCCCGCGGCGGCCCAGCCTCCCGCGCCCCGTCGGCGAGGGGGCGGCGGGCCCCTCCTCTCCGGGACCGCGGGGCCGCCCAGGGCGGAGCGGGGGCCCCATCGTCCAGCGCCGGTCCCTGCGGCCGGACGCGCCGCCAGGACCAGCCCTGCGGCCGGGAGCCAGCGGCCACGGGTTGGCACCGCCACGGCCTCCCCAGGGCACGGCCCCGCTGCCCCAGCCCCTCTTCCCACGGGAGGTTCCCAGGGCCTGGGTCTCATCCTGCCCGGACACTGCTCCCCCGGGAGCCCCGGCTGATGCTGGTGGGATGCGGGGGCTGCAGCGGGCAGGATGGGGCTGTCCTGCACCTCGGCTCCCCGGCAGCTCCCTGCCCCTGGGGTGGTGCTGGATCCCTGCAGTGTGCTGGATCCCTGCAGTGTGCTGGATCCCCGCTGTGCACCAGATCCCCGTGCCGTGCCGTGTCCCTGCACCATACCCAGCTGGTTGGGGACATCGCCTCCAGGGTGTGCCACGACCCCCCCCCCCACCTCACCCATCACCAGGGGAAACTGAGGCACGGGCAGCGAGTGCTGGTGGGACACGGCGCCACGTTGCAAGGGCAGCTAACGGGCACCTTGCCTCTGCTTGCAGCCCCACCAGGGGCCCAGAAGCAGAGGGCAGGATGGGTGTCGAGGTAGCGTGGCTCCCAGCAGGGTGCTCAGCTCCCACTGCCCTGCACCACGAGGCTCTGCCCGGCTCAGCTCCCCCGGCCGCCCGCACCCGCCTCGTCCTGGCACCCCGTGGAGCTGCTGGCACGGCCCCAGCCGCACGCCGCAGTACGAAACACAACCTTTATTCCTACAAACCACAGACAGCGAGTCCCCGCGGTGCAAAGCACAAGGACGGAGCTGGCTGATCCCCGCCAGCCCAGACCGCTGCCCGGCACACCCAACAAGCACCCAGCCACCCCCCAGATGGTTCCCAGCGGTTCTCGGGAAGAAACACACCTCCTGCTCCGGCCAGCATCCACCCACCTCCGTCCCCGCCGCGCCGAGTGCCCCACGCACGGCAGCTTGCGGCATCGCCGCTGGGAGGCCGCTCATCCCCGGGGCCAGAGCGCAGCTGCGGGGAGGCTGAGCACCTTGCTCCGCAGCGGTGAGCACGGTCGAGGCTTCGTCGCGCCTCGGCTGCCCCGCTCAGGGCTGGCAGAGCTGCTGGAGGACGTGGACGATGTGGCCGGGAGCGCCGGGGGCACAGGGCTGGGGGCAGTTGCGCAGCAGCGTGGGGCCGATGCGCTGGGCGTGATGGAAGAGCTCCCGTGCGAACACCGGCTCCACCTGCGGAGGCACAGAGCCGCCGGGAGGATGGGGTCTGCCCCCCGGCCCCCCGCTCGCGGCCGTGGTGAGCGCCAGCCCCGCGCGTACTCACGTGGGCCATGATGAGCTTCTGGAAGTGGTGGCCGGCGCTGGTGGGGTACTCCTCGCCGAAGCACAGGTGGATCTGGTACTGCGGCGCCGGCTGCCCCTGGCTCAGGTACCTCCGCAGCTCTGCAAGACACCGGCCACTCGCACGGGTCCCCCCCCGACGCCGTGCCGGGGACGGGACCTGTCCACAGCGCCCTGGGGCTGGCGGTCCCCGAGGGTGGCAGGGGCTCCGGGGCAGGGGCGGGAGGACCCCGCGTGCCCGTGGCGCGGGCGGGCACTTACGCTGCAGGAACTGCTGCGTGTCCAGCAGCTTGTAGGTCTTCTCCCGCTCCAGCTTGTTGGGCCAGTCCCGGTGCGGGGCCAGCGGCCCGTTCCAGTACACCCTGCCCTGGCACTGGCGCTTCATGAAGACCCCCTCGGGGGCCACCCACAGGAGGACCCCGCGCTCCAGGTGGGGCAGGAGCCGCTCCAGCACCTCGGTCACGCCGGCCACCCGGCTGCTGCCGCCGAGCGCCCGCGGCGGGGGGAACTCGATCTGCTCCATGCACGAGGGGCCGTAGAGGCGCTCGCTGTCGGCCGGCTCGGCGCGGGAGGCGATGCGGCAGCCCTCGGCCGTGCGGGTGGTGAGCTCCTTCACCAGCACGTCGCAGTAGTAGAGGCGGACGTGGAGCCAGCAGTCTGCGGCGAAGGGGGGCTCAGCACACGGTTGGGGGGGGCACCGGGGGCTGCAGCCCAGCCAGGGCAGCTCCTACCTGAGTGGTTGACGTCCTCGACGGGGAGGTAGGACGGGGGCCTGGGGAGGAAGTGGCCGTGGGTCGGGTTCCAGCCGTAGAAGACTCCCCGCACGTGGTACCCTGGGTCAGGACGGAGATGGCAGAGGGAGGTGGGCAGCTGTCCCCAGGGGTCCTGTCCCAGCCCCAGCCCCCAGGACTGGCGGGTGCTTCCCACAGCCGCTGCTCGTTGCTGCACCTCGTTACAGCCCCTCAGCGTGCAAGCAGGCAGCTTCGCTTTGGGACTCAAGGGAGGGGAGCCCCAGCCCCGGTCTCCATTCCCATGGGCACAAGGCTCTGAATAGCGGGGTGCGATGCCCTCCTGCCCCAACCCCATCCTGCGTGACCCCCCCTCAACCCCCAGGGCTCTTTTCTCACCTCTCTCAGCTGGGTGGGCAGAGAGCAAGGGGAGCACGGACCCCCCGGCGCCCCGCACGCCCTCCTCGGCCGGGCTCCCTGCGGCACGGCCCTGGGGATGAGAGCGGTGTTGGCGAGGGCCAGGCCAGCAGCGGGGGCACCTGAGCCGGCTCTGGACACCCCCCCAGCACACTTTTAGGTGGGGGCTGGCTCACCTGCGGGTCCTCGCCGGCTGGGGGCTGCGGGCCACCATCGTTCTCTGTGGGGAGCGAGGAAAGAAACCACTGAGCCCCACAACCAGCGGGAACGGCCCCCGGGGAGGCACTGGCTCCCCAGGGAAACCAAACCCAGCC
This sequence comes from Oxyura jamaicensis, assembly GCF_011077185.1. Taxonomy (NCBI): domain Eukaryota; kingdom Metazoa; phylum Chordata; class Aves; order Anseriformes; family Anatidae; genus Oxyura; species Oxyura jamaicensis. The sequence goes on from NC_048912.1 coordinate 14,989,255, forward strand.
CTGACCCGCAGCAGGCGGCCAGGGCGCAGCCTCGGGAAGGGCTTTGCCTGAGAGCGACTCAGGGCACCGCAGAGGAAGAGGAGCGGGGAAGAAGGCTCCCGGGAGGCGATGCCTGCGGGATACGGGGCTGGCAGGGGAACGGCACGGGTGTGAGCCCCGAGCCTGAGCGGGTGTCAGGGCAGTACCTGCGTCGCGGGCGCCGTCGGAGACGATCTGGTACACCTTGTAGGGCTCGGAGATGTCGAGCTGGCTCCGCTCGGGCACCTCCTGGAAGTCGGTGCTCTTGTTGAGCGCGCAGCGGAGCCGCGTCTTCCAGGTGGACGGGTCGGCCTTGTCCGTGCCCTCGTGGTACTTCCCCTTGTACACCGCCCAAGCCTGCGGGCAGGGGGGGCGTCATCGGTGCTGCGGGGGCTGCCTGGACCCCGGCCCCCAGCTCCGCTCACCGGGCCTGGGGGGGTCGAGGGGGGTCTGGGGAGTGGGGAGCCCACGAGTGGGAGCCCACGGGGCTGGGCTGGGCGGCCGGGGGGGGGGTCGCGGCCGTGGGCCGGGGGGCGGCGGGGAGCCGGGGGAGCCCCGGGGGGGCGCGGGGCCAGGGGTGCCCGGGGGATGCCCGGGGGGTGCGCGGGGGGGGTCGTACCCTGAAGAGCGCCGCGTCCTGCTGCTGCCGGTAGTCCTGCTTGGCCGCGTGCTTCCAGGGGATGCGGAACAGCGTCCTGCGGCCGTCCTCCCAGCGCAGCCCCGGGTAGCGGCCGCTGTCGATCTGGGCGATCAGCCACTCCTTGAGCCGCATGGGCGACCCCGGCTCCGCCATCGCGCCCCGCTCCCGGCCCGGCCCCGCGGTGCCCTCGGGAGCGCGCCGGGGAGGCGAAAGCGAAGGCGGTTCGGGGACTTTCGCTTTCGTTTTCCCGACCGCCGCTTTCGGTTCGCCGCCGAGCCGCGAGCCCCGACGGAGGGGGGGGGGGGGGGGGGCGGCACCGGGGGCACCGGACGGCACCGGGGGCACCGGACAGCACCGGGAACCCCCCGCGGGGTAGTGCCTGGGGGCTCCGGGCTGCGGGGAGCCCTGCCCGCCGCCCCCTGCTGCTGCCCTGGGCACCGGGGCGCCTCCCTGCGCCATCCCCAGGGCTCCCCCCGCCGCCCCCGGGGTCGCCCCTCTCCCGGTTGCCACGTCCACCTCTCCCCCCCCCGGCCCGGGGCTGAGCCGGGGGGGACCGGGCAGAAGCGGGGGGAACCGGGGGGAAGCAGGATGGGAACTGGGTTGGAAGGGCCTGGCCCATCCTGCGCCCATGCTGCCTGCCTGGTTCCCCAGGGGTTCCCGGCACCGGGGGCCCCACGGGTGGGCGCAGTGCTCGTGGCCGTGGTGCCACGTCCCGCACACCAGGCAGCAGCTCCTGTGCTCGTGCAGCCCCGCGGGGGCTTTGGCTCTTATGAGGGTGCTTGTGTGGATGAGATGAGCGGGGGCACATGGCCCCAGGCGGCCCCTTCGCTGCCGCCTGGCTCCCGAGCACTGTTCCCTGCTGCCCGTGGTAGGGCCTGGCCCTCCCTGCGGCCAGGAGCCCGGCTCAGCCGTCCCACGGGAAGGGGAAGGGGTGACGTGCGGAAAGCAAACTCCACAGTCAGTAAGGTGGTGAAGTCGGGAGGTTTATTCAGCACTGGGCGGCACGGGGGTAGTCCCACCAAAGTCGTGTGCGCCCCAGCGCGGCACTTGCCTTGGTTATAAGTGGAGAAGAGTTACATGGGCATGAAGTTTCTCGAGACGCCTGTACATATGCGTGACCTGTCCCCGCTTCGTATTACAGTTAGTTCCAGGGAGTCATTTCCATCGATTCCTCCTATCCACGCTTGCACAGTGTTTTCATGTTAGTGGTCGCCGGGGGTCGTGGGGATGAGGATCAGTGAGTCTTCCTCGTCACCACTGGTTGACCTCTCGTCTCAGCGCAGACTCATGAGCTTCTCCGCTTCTGCTTAAACTGCAGATTCGGTTTCAGTTGGTTCTGGAAATGTGTTTCCTGAACTGTTTTTCATGAGAAATCTCAGAATTTCCTGTTTCAGTTTCTTTGCACAATAGGTAGCGGAAGATACAGTACCTGTCCCTGTTCCCGTCTTATTTACTGAAATTCCTTTGGCTTCCTCACACGTCCATTAGCCTATCTTATCGACTAAAATTCCTTCAGCCTCCTCTCAGGGGGATCTCACCCCGCTTTGCCCCCAGCCTCCCCCGGCCCACCCTGGTGTGACAGCGGTGTGGGCAGGGTGGGGGGCAGCGTGCCCAGGGCTGCCTCTGCAGCTCCTCCATCCCCGCTGCCCCGGTGGGTTTCCTTTCCAGTTCTGAGTAAGAGAAAAGTTGCCTCTTGGCTGGGAAGCAGACAAGGCTCCCGACAGCCAGCAGGCTGCTCTGAGCTTGAAATCCTCGAAATGAATAAGCGGTGACGCTGTGCCAGGCTCTGGCCTCCCCCTGCTGCCTGTGCCCGGCCCCGGGCTTTCCCGCATGGGACGTGGGGACGGGGACACGGCCCCGTGGCACAGAGCACGTGGGGCCACGCAGGGTGCGCGAGCCAGACACGCTGGCAGGGGCTTTTCTGCCCACTGAGCCTGCCCTTGGCCTCCCCACCGCAGAGCAACGCCTGCCTGCCCTGCCTGCCCTGCCTGCCCTGCCTGCCCTGCCTGCCCTGCCTGCCCTGCCTGCCCTGCCCGTGTGCTCGGGGCTGTGGCTAACCCGGGCCCTGCCTGCACCCCGGAGGAGGCAGCGGTGCTGAGCGCTGCGGGTTGCGGTTTGGGGAGGGGGCTGTGGCAGCAGGTAGGACCCACCGACCCCGGCTCGGTGCTGCTCCGGCCAGGCCAGCGTTTCGGGGACACGGGGAGGGGATGCCGAGCGGTGCAGGAAGCCGTGCTGGTCTCTGCGCCAGCGAGCAGGGGATTTCCACTGGCGGCTCTGACGCACGGGCTGAGCACCAGCCCTGTCCTGGCCCCCGACCCCACGCAGCCTCCCCAGTGCCAGCCCCTGCCAGGAGCAGCGGAGCAGGGGCAGCGCCCTGGCCCCCTCCAGCCCCCTGGCTGGGGTAATTTCAGGCCTGGGACTGAGGGAAGGAGGATTTGCATCGCCGCTTTGTGGCTTGGGAGGTGAGGCGATGCCAAGGGGCTGTTGCACAGCCTCATCTTGATGGCTTGTACAGATTAGCCCCAAGCCCAGGAGATGGTCCAAGCCCGCCGACTGCTCAGCCAGACAAAGCCCGGCTGGATAAGCCTTTATCAGCTGGGGAATTCTCTCCTAACACTGAGGTGGTGACTGCAGGACCAGAGGGAGGTAATTACCCTGCCATCAGTGGAGATGCTCAGAAGTGTTTTCCCGGCTGTTCTGCTCCCTGCACAGGGAAGGTGAAGCTGCTGAACCCTCACACTTCTCAGGCTGAAATGCCCTCCAGAAGCAGTCAAACATTAACTCGCAGCTAACCCTGCCCTTACCTGTTTTTTTTCCAATTGTGCAAACCAGATCTGCCAAAATAAATATGTTTTGCCCTGCTGTGGAGCTGGACCTGGAGATGCCGTTGCTCTGCACACAGCCTTGGTGTGGGTTTATAGCGTGAACCAGGAAATGCTGCGTGTAAACACCTCTGTGCGGCCTGTCCCGGCAGGGGGGCTGGCAGGAGGGTGCAGCTCTGCAGGGGGGGGCACGCTGGGGGCCAGGGCTGGAGCCCCCCTGCAGCACCTCGCTCCGTGCCGAGGGAGCGGGGAAGCAGCCAGGGCTGGCAGGGCCGAGAGGAGAGAGGGTCTGGAGGGCGCAGAAGCAGTGGGGGATGATGCTGAGTTATCCTGATGAAAACAAGGTGGGAAGTTTGGGGTGCCAAAAGCTGCAGCGCTGCTCGGCACACACCCCCGACCAGCAGGGGCAAAGCCCCTCCGCCTGCTGCCCCCGGCTGCTCCCCGCACAGCTCCGTGCGCCCTGCGCAGTACCCGCAGGTGCAGAGGGGCCCTGGGGACAGCCGGCAGCTGCCTGCGTTCAGCCACAGCCATCACGCAGCAGTAAATGAGCAATCATTAATTATTGATGGGCATGTCCTGTCCGACTGTGCTGTCTCCTGAAAGCAGCCAGGGCAGAGGCCATCCCCGCTCCCCGGCAGCTCCTTCCCCCTGGGAGCCTGTGTCTGGTGCTCAGAGCACAGCTCAGATCTCCCTTTCTGGCTGGGGGGGGGGGGAGGAACACTGTCCCCTTTAGGAAGAGGGGAACCGTGGTGTGGACAGCAGGGATGAGGGAGCCCCCAGGGCCCTGTGCCTGCAGGGTGATGCTGATGGCCCAGCTGGGCAGCGCCAGCATCATCCCCACCTGTGACCGCTGCAGTACAAGGTGTCAGCAGGATGGGGCTGGGGAGGAACGGGGTTTGCCCTGCCCAGCCTCCCTGCAGATCCCAGCAGGCTCCAGCTCAAGGCAGTGAAGAGGCTGCAGCAGAACAGGATTCATGTGAGTGCCCGTCCGCTCCTGCCTGAGCCCCCCCAGCAGCACAGCCCTGCAGTGGCACCGGGGTTTCTGGTCCTGCCTGTGCCCTGAGCAGGCTCTAGCGAGCAGCCCGTGCCCTGCAGTTTGCTCCCAGTGGCTCTCTTGTGGGGTGGCATGGGTGGCTTCCCACCAAGGACAATGCTGCTGGGGCACGGCCGGTACCGGTTGTACGCGGTATTCCCAAAACATCGCTGTGGGGTTGTAGCTGCGGGGCCTCAAGCCCCCAGCAAATGTGGGCTGTGAAGCACGGCCGGGTGGGAGAAGGGCAGGGAGCCCTTGCCTCCTTGTAGCCTCCCTGCGAGGCAGCAGGCTGTTCTCTGTCCTGGTGTGCCAGTGTCACCACCTGCTGCGCCCCTTCCCTGTGCTGCTCAGGGGTTTCAGACTCTCCCCATGCCAGGACTTTCCTGCCCCAGCCCCCCCCGTTGTGACCCAGCCATCACCCACCAGTCATTCTACATCCCAGGCAGACCGCAGAGAAGAGACGTTTATTACTACGAGGACATAGAAAGTCTTTAAGCAAAATGGCTTAAGGCTCCGCTTTAGTGAGGTCTGGCTAGGTTAAACATTTATTTCCCACCACGTAAAGATTGTGCCCTGGTATCAGTGGGAATGGGGTGCGATGAACTCCTAAAGCTGCGGTGCTTGCTCGGGGCTTGTGCTTGGTTGGCCTGGAGTGCCGGGGCACCCGCGTGCCCCTGCCCCGCAGCCACCTCGGCTCTGGAAGCTTGATGCTGCTGCTGGTGGGAAATCTGCCCCGAGGGGTCAGCAAGCTTTCCTGCACCCCGTGTGTGCCCCTGAGGCCCATGCAGCTGGTACTGAAGTGCTAAAGCTGCTGTCAGCATCACCTGGTTGCTGGGAAGCCCTGTCTGCCACTCTGCCCGGAGCCAGAGCCCACGGTGACCGGGGGACCGTCATCTGCTTTCACCAGATGTCCTCCCACACCAGGCACCAAGGGGCTGACCCCCGCAGTGGTCTGCAGAGCGCAGCAGTGCAAATGAATCCCGCCCCCGATAGCTGAAAGCCAGGACAGAAGATGGCACGCTTGAACCCAGAGAGGAGAAGGAGCTGTGCTTGCCTGTGGCTCCGCAGCACAGCACTTCCCCTCCAGGCCAGCGGTGCTGCAGCTTAGTTTTCACCAGGCTGTTAGGTGATTTCTGCTGCTCTCCCTCCCTGGCCGTGATCACTTCAGACACGCCGGGATGCAGGAGAACGTCCTCTTCACCCGCAGCAGAAAGGGAGCGGTGCTCTTGATGTCCCTGGCTCTCGGGACCAGTCCTTGCAGAGCTCCCTCTGCTCTGGAGGCTCCTCTCCCCGCTGGCAGCAGGGCCTTGATTTCTTCCTCGTCATTGAAAGGGGATGACCCATACCTCTGCCTCAGGTGCCTGCGGATCTGGGGAAAGAACGAGATCCCAGCATGCTTATTTCAAAGTGCAAGACCAAGCCTGCAAGCAAGGGGCACAGGGAAGGAATCTGGTGCCCCTGGGCTCTGTTCCTGCCCTGACACCCACGAGGCGGCACCGCCACGGAGGAGCAGACCCACGGGGCTGTGCAGGTGGCAGAGGCTGCGTCCCCCTCGTGCTCCCACCTTGCGGGCTGCGCTGCTGCCGAACTCCTCCAGCTGCTGCTTGAAGCCAGGGTTGGGGTTGGCGACGGGTCGCACGCTTCTGATGGCCTCCAGCACCTCCTGAGAGCTCAGCTCCGTGACGGCCATGACATAGGCGACGACGACAGTGGTGCTGCGGGAGATCCCGGCCAGGCTGGCACGGGAACGAGCACATGGGAGGCTGTCCGTGGTGTGCCCTCCCGGCTGCTGCCCTGACCCCGTGCCTGCCCCTTCCTCCACCCTTGTGCCTCAGCTATTTTGGTTCTCCTCAGCGAGCTTGCTCTCTGGGAAGCCAAAGCCCTTCCAAGGTCCTCTCGATCAGTGCCTATAAATACACCCCGCTCCCCTGGGGAAGTGAAAGTATCAGCTGCTGCCTGGAAGCCTGTCCCAAACAGCTCTCTTCCCACTTGCTCAACGACAGCAAAAAGCTGCCCCTCTCTAGCACTTCTCCAGCCCTACAAGGACTCCCCAAATCCTGCTCATTTGGAGGCTGCAGCTGAGCCTGATGGTGGACACAGGGACCCCCGGCAGACACTTGTGGCTGAAGTGGGGGGGTTCTGGCACCTTCTGCTGTGCTGGGAAGAACATGGCATTGGGCACGAGAAAAGGAGTTTTACCAGTGGACAAGGCAGTTCCCTCCATGCAGGCGACACTGGTGGATAAAACTGATGCATTCCTTGAAGTGCTTCTTGCTAGCAGGAAAAATAGAACAGAGTAAGGACTAGAGGTGTGGAACCAGATTTTTAGGCTGCAGGTGGTGCAGTCCTGAGTGTCTGAAGACAAACAAAAATAAAAAGCCTGTTTCTTTACAAACACCAGCACCAGCTGCTGAGACCCGCTCACATCTCTGACAGTGCCAGCACTCGTGGCCAGCTCTGTGCCTCCCCTGCTCTCCCCCATCTCCAGGCAGCTCTGCCCAGGCTCCCAGGTGGAATGCTCCCTCCCTCTCTGCAGACAGGCTGCCTCTCGCCTCAGCCCAGGGCTGGGACCTGCTGCAGTTGCTGCATTTGAGGAGCTGGATGCAGCACCACGAGGGCTCAGGGTACTACGGGCTGTCCCGCAAAGACCGAGCTCCTGCATGCCCCCGTCTGGGCGCTGGCCTCACCCATTACTCACATGTTGGCCTCTGGCGTGTCTGGCAGGGGAATACGGAGGTAGGTGATGTCCTGCAAGACATGAAAACAGGAGAAACTCAGCCCCCGGGGTCTGCAATCTGCTCGCCTGCACTCCCCGCGGGCTTCATTCCCACAGCACAGCTTCCCTCCGTGCCGGGATGGGGCTGCTCTCCCCCACAGTACGTGCATCGGGAGGGCAGCAGGGAAAGAGGAAGCTTGTGGCAGAGGGTGGGAAAACGACGAAGCTGGAGAGCTGGAAATCGTTTCTCATCAGCATTCAAGGCCAGGTTACGATCATGAGCCAGCAGACTTCCCAGAGCAGATGGGCTGCCTCGCTCCTCTGGGACTCTGCTGCTGGGGTGAGGTGGACGTGCCATGGGATGCCCAGAGCTGAAGGGAGGTGCTGCAGCGTGGGAAGAGCTGCAGCAATCTGCACGCTGGCGTCAGGCACGGGACCCTACCTGCAGCAAGGGCTGGGGGGATTCATGGATGGAAACAATGTGGGTAATCTTGTTCCGGCTGAGCTGCTCCAGGTCTTTGGCATCTAAAGGACAAGAGTAGATATTAGCACGTATTTGTTTCTTACCCTTCTCCTCCCACAAGCACATCCACCACCCTCCTGCAGACAAACCAGCACGCAAAGCCTTGCTCGGGAGGAGCAGCTGCATTGCACCCCCTCCCGTGCACATCGACGCACTTGGAAGAAGTCACAGGCAAACAGGCAAACGCCTCTTGGAAATCTGGGAACACAAACCCGGGGGCACCAAAACAGAGACCTACTCCCTCCAAAGGCACTTGACCTTGCTGCTTCTGCTTGGATGAATTCACGTCTGCATGGGAAAGCACTCTCTTGTGCAAGCAGGCAGCTTCCCACTTGCCTCTACTTGTCCACCAGCTCAGGGCGGAAAGAACGCGCTCTGGGACCGCACCTCTCCCATGCAACCGCAACGTGTGGTAATGGGACCTCCTGCAGCCTCAATGATTTATCTCACAGGCTGCAGGATCGGAGCCGCAGCTTTCATACCAACATTGAGCTTGGCTGAGTCTGAGTTCGTTTTTAATATCTGAGGGGTCTGCAGAAAACAGCCGAGCTGCAATTTGGAGCGCTTTGCACGTATCCCTCTGCAATTGCATGCACAGAGATCAAGGACCCTCAGCTTTCTGGGGAGATGACCTACTTTTCTCTAATGCTTCAGCATCCTCTGGTTGTGATGCTGGCCACTGGTCTAACACAGAAGTTATTATGCTGTGAGGACAGCCTGCTCATCTTGCTGGCTAAGCGGCTTTGTAGCTGTTTCCCTTTCATGACATGACCAGCTGATCATGCACAAGCTGCTGGAGATGAGTACTAATATTTTCTCATCTCATAGCTTTGGGTTTCTAAACTTCCGAGTGGTGTGAAACCTTGGCTGGGGAATCTGAAACACGATGTGCTAATGGCATGATGTGAATATTTAATAGAAGTGAGTCTCAAGAGGCACGCTTCACATTAGAGTCCGTGCCTTGTGTGTGCGTGCAGCGGGGAGGGAGGCGCGGACCCCCTGTCCGTGGGCTCGTACATCAGCTGTCACCTTCCCACCCAGCTCTGGCAGGCAGAAGGACGGCAATTAGTGACATGATTGTAAAGGCTTGCTATGGCTGGAAAATGCCTTCAGTCGGAGAAAATGTCTCTATGAGCTGTCAGAGCTTAATTTAGCGGGCCTTAAATCTCTGTCATCACCCTGAATTTCTTGGTAGAGCAATGCTTTGGTGGCATCAGGCCAAGATAAAACATCAGTGGTTGCTTGCGGTAACCTCTGTGAAGGGCTCGGGAGCCGGGTACCCCTGGGTGCGCTCCCCACAGGGCTCCCAAACAGCACCCAGCCAGCAGCAGCTCCTCCAGCCCTAACCCCTGAAATGTTCCCTTCCGATGCTGAGGAGCGTGCTCTGGCCAGGCTGCTGCCAGCCAGGACTGTCACGCTGGTTCTAGTGACATTTTCTTAGCAATTTGTGCCGGTGTTTTCAGATGTTCTCAGTGCTTGGAGCAGGAATCAAACTGTCAAAAGAGCCGTTAGGGAGGCAGGAGCTCTGATCAATGCTGGTTTTTCATGGCAGATGCCAGTCCTTAGTCATGAATGACTGACAGTGAACACCTATTAAAACAGTGATTCGGTGTGAGAAGGGCGACTCAGCCGCTGGGAGAAACACCCGAGCATGTGCAGCCCCCTCCTACTCGCTGCTCAAATGTGGGGGAGGCCGAGGCTTTCGGGAGGGCTTTCAGTTCCAGCCCTGCTCTGGCTGGTGTCACAGCATCTGCCCAGGTGCTGCTGGGCCTTTCCTGACAAGGTCATGGCCCTGCTCAGCTTCTTCCTCCAGTTTCCTGAGATCTCAGGAAAGCTATTAAAGAGAAATAAGGCAAGCAAAGCCAGGGCAGAGTTTCTGCCCTGCATTCCCACCAGTGCCTCCTCTCTTGCTGTTGCTAACACAAACTGCACGCCTGTGTAGCAGAGGAAACCTCCTTCCAGGACGGTGTGGCATCATCCTATCTGGAGTTAGCTCCCGCTCTCTGCTGCCTCTCTCCACGCTATTTAGTTTACAGGCTCAGCACCTGCACCTGCCCAGGCCTCAGCTCCTGATTCTTCCCCTCCCCAGGAAAGGAAAGCAAGGCTGGAGATGGGAAGAGGAGGCAGAGGAGGGAGCTGAAGGAGGAGATGGCCCATCTGCTAGGCAAAGGGACATCCTGAGCAGGGCTCAAATGAACCAGAACGATGGGGAGCGCAACAGGAGAGCAGCTTTTATCCCTCAGCTGGAAGAGGAAGTGTCGTGCACTCACGCACCCAGGAGCCCCTAAAGCCTTCCTGATGTGGCTGCTGCTGCCCCTCCGAGCACAGCCCACCCGTGCAGCACAGGCAGCGCGCTTCCTCGCAGCACGAGCCTGTGGGGTGGGGGCAGACAGAGCTGCCCAGCTCAAGGACTCCTCCGCGGCGTGGGGCTCTGCTTACCGATGAAGTTTCCCAGGTAAAGGCCGGGGAGGATCTGCAGGACACAGAGAAGAGGTGTCAGTCTGTCAGCAGCTAACGCAGTCCCTGGTACCCACTGCACTGGGGCTCCTCGCTCCAGCCTGCCCCTGCCACCGCCTCTGCCCGAGCACAGCAGAGGCCAGGATGAAGCACACAAAGGGAAGCAGCAGCATTCACCACTCGCCTCTCCTCCCCTGGACTCCGGCCACTCCAGCCCACACAGCCGCGGGCTGTGGCAAGCCAGCAGAGCCTGCTGAGGGGCTCACACTGGCGAGCCCAGCCTCAGCCAGAAAGGCAAAAGTGCTGCCACCAAAACGCATGGCTAAATGACCTGTCTGCTGTCACCTCGCTGCCTCCAGGCCTGCAGCAGCAGCAATGCAGCTCAGTGCCTGACATCCAGCCCAACTGATCTTTGGCCACACCAGCGGCAGCCCCATTCTGCCTTCCTGCCTCATGCTCCAGGCCCTTGCAGGCACTGGAAGTCTGCCATGTCTCTCCCATTGCTCCCTTATCAATTTCATCGTCAATTTCTTTAGAGATTTCTTATTGCTCCTTTTGCTCATTATCTATTTTTATCTGGGCTCAGCACGCTGCACGCACCTTAACGCAGCCTCAGACTGCGCCCCTGACCTGTGCTCCTCCTGCTGTTCGAGGGATGAGGAAGCAGCAGACCCAGGGAAGCTGGAGGACAGTGACCCAGGACAGCTTTGGCCAGCGCTGGCAGAGTGGGGAGGGATCACCCCTCTGCACAGCCCCCAGCTCTGCTCGGCTCCCTGCGCTCCACAGGGAGCCCGTCTCTGGCAGGCCTGGGACAGGTTGCTCTGAACACTGTGCCTTAAATGTAACTGCCTTGCAAAATCTCACTTCTTATGATGAAAAGATAATTACTTGACAATGCCTCTATTAACAGCACTCCAGATTACAGAAGGGAGGCACCTTGCATCCATTCCTACCCTTAGCTAATTTATGTTATCCTCTTTCCCATCTTGGAAAATGAGGGCTATCAGCCTGCACACACTTGTGTGCGCTCAGGTTCGCTTCCAGCTTCTCCCTGCTGCACGTTTGGTGGGCTGGGACCTGGGCAAGCAGAGAGGATTTCTACAAATACAGTTTTGCTTGCTCTTAACTCACTGCTCAAGTTTGGGAACATTTCTATTGCTCTAACAGCTTAAAGATCTTTTTTATGATTCCTTAAGTTTTAGATCAATTTTATATCGACAGGGCGCCTTTAACTTTCAGCAACTGCACTGCCAATGAGACGGCACAGGAGCCATTTAGCAAGGCCAGCTCCCAGGGGCAGGACGCCGAGCCATGAATAATGGCACATGCCTGTCCCCGTAACTTTCTGATCCACTCCTCGCTGAATAAAATGGGGCATTGCAGCTCTGCCTAAAACACTGAAAACTTTCCCAGATAATGAGTGGTTTTAGGTTGGAGGGGATGTTTAAAGCATAAAGAAGATGTCTCCGTTCACCTGTGACCTGGGAAAAGCTCAGACAAGCAGGACATAGTGCCCGTCCCCTCTGTCGAGCAATGCTTTGAGCACTGTGCAGAGCCCAGCGCTGGCAAGCACGGTGTGTGGCACTACACCCCCCTCAGGGTCTAACAGGGCTGCTGGCGTGCGCTTGGGATCTCGTGCCTTTGCTTTAAAGGTGTTAAAAGTTTCCTCCCTCCCTCGGAGGGCTTGCTGTGACCTCCTGTCCTCCACGCTCTGGCGTGAACCCGGTAGTGCTGTTCAAACCCGGCATGCCTTGACAGAAGTGGCCGGAGGTGGCTTGCAGGCTAAGTCCAAGCTGCGGCTCCGCACAGCATCTCTGCCGGCTTCTCATCTGATTCTGCTCAGCCTGCAGGTAAACAAGCTCCTCCAGCAGCCGTGCCCACTGCCGCTTTCAGCACGGGGAGGCTCCCTGGCACGCGAAACGCTGCTCGGCATCGCAGAGCAAACAGAAGCAGACCAACGTCTCCCACCTCCAGCACTGCAAGCCTGTCCTGCAGCGCCCGGCTCTGCAGAGCTGCACCCCAGCGCTCCCTTTACCTTGCTCATGCCATTTCCCATGGTCTGCAGTACGCGCCCTGGGAGGGGCGGGGAGCAGCTGTCCTTGTCCCCGATGCTACCGTCCGCCCTGTCCCCAGGCGAAGCTGCTCCGGACGCTCCCTGGGAGGATTTCCGTCATGAAGAGCTTGCTCCTGCGGGACAGCCGCTTGTCACAGGGGGCTCGATTCCAGCACGCTGAGGCCAATCCCCCTGGCAGCAGCGGGCTCTCTGGACAGGAGAGACCTTGGCTGCTTCCCCTGAGGCTCCTGCTGAAGCCCTTCCCCAGCACCCGCCTCCCTCGCACCGACTGCTCCTTCTTACCGGGAGGAGACAAAGGAGGAGAAACTCCACCTCTGAGCGGTGGTGTGGGAGCGCTGGGCGCGCTGTCTGCTGACGGCCGCCGCTGCCAGCGCGGCCGGACAAGGCTGCAGTGTGAAGAGAAGAACAAAACCTTTGTCCTGCCCCATCAAGGACAGTCTGTTTGGCCACGCAGCCAAGCGCCCCGTGGCATGCCCGGCCCTCCCTGCGCCTGCCGTGGGGGTACAGGACCCCAGCTCCTGCAGAGAACCGCAGGCTGACAGCAGCGGCAGCTCCATACCCACCTGCCGCTGCTCCCAGGGGAAACGTCCCTTCTGTCCCCACAGATTGGGCAGCGACAGCGGGTGCCGTCACCTGAGCACAGGCGAGCAGCCAGGTTCAGCCGGCGAGCGCCCTGCCGGCACCCCAGGGCTGCTCCCTCCCTCCCGCATCGCCCGCACCGGAGCAAAGTCCGGGTTCTTTTCGTGACCTGAGCGCTGACGGGACTGGAAAGCGTTGTCACCGTCCCTGCATGGCGGTGACAGAGCTGCAGGGCTCCCGGGGGCAGGTTGGGGCCTGGCCTGCGCCCCCGTCCTCAGCTGGGCAGGACTCCCAGCCCCTGCGGGGACCCGGTCCCCTGCAGCCCCTGCCCCGTGTGCCCTGCTGGGGTGGCAGCTGCCCCCTCGGTGTCACCGGGGCAGGGGACAACCCCATGGCAGGGGACAACCTCATAGCAAAGGACAACCCCATGGCAGGGGACAACCCCATGGCAGGGGACAACCCCCCAGCAGGGGACAACCTCACAGCAACCCTCCTGGGCTGGGCAAGGAGCCAGGACAACCCCGCACCCTGGGGACCCCGGGGCTGCGTTAGGGGCCCACGGGTTGGCACTGGGGGCTCTGGGGGTGCCCGGGGGGGGACCCCACAGCCCCGAGGGGACCCCCCCCAGGCCCGGGGCCGCGGGCGCCCCCTGCTGCGCCGCGGTTGCCATGGGGACGGCCGCGGCCCGCGGGGCCTGCGCCATGGCGGGGCTGAGGGTGAGGCCGCTGCCCCCCGGCCTTCCTCCTCCTCCTCCTCCTCCTCCTCCTCCTCCTCCTCCTCCTCCTC
>NC_048912.1:15002912-15003358 GCF_011077185.1 Oxyura jamaicensis
TCCTCCTCCTCCTCCTCCTCCTCCTCCTCCTCCTCCTCCTCCTCCTCCTCGTCCTCTCACCGCCTCGCCTCTCCGCTCCTCTCCCCGCAGGCCGCCGCTCCCCGCGCCCCGAAGAGGCCGAAGCAGCGCCCGGCGGAGCGCGGCGGGGCCGGGCCGGGCAGCAGGGCCGCCTCTCCCCGCGGGGCCGCCCCGCTCCCGCCCCCGCCGCCCTCCGGCCGCCCCCGGCCCTGCGTCCGCTTCAAGTGCGGCCTCGCCGGGCCCGTCCTGGACGTGCTGCGCCGCCGGCCCGGCTGGCAGCAGGCGAAGGAGTAAGCGAGGCCTGGTCCCGCTGCCCCCGGCCGTGGGGGTCCCTCTCGCTGCCTCCCGTTCGGCTGGGGGGGGTCCCCCGGGGCCCGGCTGGGGGGGGTCCCCCGGGGCCCGGCTGGGGGGGTCCCCCGGGGCCCGGC
>NC_048912.1:15003368-15080761 GCF_011077185.1 Oxyura jamaicensis
GGGGGGGTCCCCCGGGGCCCGGCTGGGGGGGTCCCCCGGGGCCCGGCTGGGTGCCTGGCCCAAAGCAGCCCCATAGTGCTCCCTAGGTTGTGCCTGCTTGTGTAGGCTGAGGCAGGCCTGGGGGTGGGAATCCTGAAATTTCTCCCCTTCTGACTTTAAAGATGGGGAGGATGCCCCCTGCCCGAGCAGCTTTTCCCTGATGTAGGGGGTGCAGGGAGGAGAGGTGGCTGTGGGTGGTGGTGACCCCGGGTAAGCGCGGTGCTTTCTGCATGGGGCCTTCCTCCCCAGCGAGGAGGAGTGGGATTTTCTCTGGTGTGATGTCAGTTGGCTTCGGGAGAATTTTGACCACACGTACATGGAGGAGCATGTTCGCATCTGCCACTTTCGCAATCACTATGAGGTAAGAACCCCTCGAAGGTGGAGTGAAACTAGGAGGCTTTGAGGAGGTATTTTTAACTTGTCAGTAAGTTTCCATGAGAAGTGGTTATGACTGGAAATACCTGGTAATGTTTTCCACCATGAAAACTGGCTTCTCTTGCAGCTCTGATAAACCTTCAGAATGTGTCAACATCCCTCTGTCCCGGGCAGGGCTCTGCTCAGGATCCTGACACCTTGCTTTACCCTGTCCCCAATTCAGTAAGCACCGGCAAGTCCGTGACTCTTGAAAATTACAAAACCAGTTGTGTTAGGGGATCTGCTTAAAAATACAGCCCTTCCTCTTTGTAGGTGAGTTTCCTGACACATTTCCAAGTGGGATCTCCTGCAATTCCCATGTGTTAGGATTGGACATACGTGTTCTCATTTGCCCAGTGAAAGAGAGCTTTTACCCTACGTAAATCTAAGGCTGGTGCATTGCAACAGTTCCTCCAAAAGGGCAGTATTTTGGGGGAACCTTATTTGTATTTACAAGCAGATTTTAGTTGCAGCAGCTAAAACTTACCATCTCAGAGGTCTGCCCCCCGTCCTCTCATGGATGCTGACTTCATTTCAGCAGTAAGGGCTGCTGAGCAGGATGTGCATCTGTTCTGAGCCTTCATGCTCACCAGTGTTAGCATAAATGGGGACTGACAGTGGTTTGTAACGCTTGTCTGTAACCTGCAGCAGTTCAGGAGCCGATATACTTCCAGCTCAGCTGATGGTGCCACGGGCAGCAATCTGGGGAGCGGTGGGGCTGCAGTGGTTTGGGTTAAGCCTGCCTGCAGACGTGATTACAGCTGTCGGTGTGGGCAGTTCTGAACAGGGCTGTCTGCTGGAAATGAGTGTGCTGACTGCACTGAAAGGTTACGTTAGAAATGGTAAAACATGGGTTGTAAAACCTGCTCTGTTCTAGCTTCCCTCTGTTTGTGCAGAAATTAAATAAAAATTGAAATCAAGCCTTCTCTGCCACAAAGCAAAAGCAGTTCTCAACGATTTCCACGTTTGTTTATTTTTTTCCTGAGGCATATGTGGTGCAGTTGATTCCCCAGATGTCACCAGAAACACCTCAAGGGCAATGAAAGTGAGTCAGGCTGTATGAGCATCTGTTGTACCTAACCTTATATTTCTCTTTCTACCCAGCTGAGTCGGAAGAACTACTTGGTGAAGAACCTGAAGAGGTTTCGGAAGCAGTTAGAAAGAGAAGCAGGAAAGCTTGAGGCAGCAAAATGTGACTTTTTTCCGAAGACGTTTGAAATGCCTTCAGAATACCACTTGTTTGTGGAAGAATTTCGCAAGAAGCCTGGCACCACTTGGATAATGAAACCGGTAAGTGCATGTTCCTCTGAGGAAAGTGAGACAGAGATGAATGGATGCCTTCATCCTGTGGAAGGAGAGGAAAATATGCAGGAAATCCACAGGAATAATGGCATGTAGCAAGGTGGCTAGGAGCAGCAACGCTTCTGTCCAGTTTCCTGGCCAACATGTACTACCAAAACACTGCTTTTTGTGTCACAATTTACTTCAGCAGCTAAAAAGCAGCTCATTTTATTTTTAGAGCCGAAGTTAACTCAGTGGTGAAGGTATAAAGCCCAGGATTTTTGTGTGTAGGAACAGGTTGTGCTCTTAGGGATTGTTGCTATGGGGTTACGGCCAAGTTCATGCTCTGAAATATTCCAGTTCAGCTGCAGGTGGACAAGAAGGTGCGTGTGTATGTAGGGCAGCTGTCTAATCGGGCTTCTGGTTAAGCAGTATTTTAAGGCAGCTCCTAAAGATGGAGCTATGAAAACATCTGTTTGGTTTCAAGGAAATCCTGCTACATTAGATGTCAGCCCTTGTAAATCCAGCCAACTTACTGAGTGGACTTTAATCTCTTAACGTTCTTAGGATGACAGGAAACTCCACGAGCAGCCTGGAGTGTAAATTGGGGTGGATTTGGTTGGCATGAGCATTTTTTTATGCTCTGCAGTTAGAGACCTGAAGTGTAGCCTCATGCTCTGAATCAAATTTGTCCCACAAATCTTACGGCTGCGTGGAACTGCGCTGATTGAAGCAACTTCCAACCCAGCCAGCGTCCTTGGGAACCGAGAAAAAATTGTCGTATTTCCTTTACAAATTACAATGTGAAGCTGAGAAATGTCTTGCTTCTGCCAGTTGATTCAAGCTGTGTAACATCATGAGTATCTGTGGGACTGCGAGAGGATGAGCACGTTGCTTTGTGCAGTAGGTCTGGCAAGAAGGTTGGGACAGGACAACTTGCTGTAGCTGCGAGTCAGAGCCATCAGTAAGGGCATGCTTCTGAGAAGAGAATGGGAGGTAATTATGCAAACTAACACGTGAATTACAGCCAGGAGGAGAGCAGCTAGTGATTATCCAACTCTGCAAATGGGAATGTGTTAATTGTCAATAGAAAACCTTATATTAAGCTGATTTTTATGCCCACAACCTCAATTAAAATGGTGAAAAAAACAGCATACAGTAAACAAGGATATATGAAAAGAAGCTCACAAACGACTAAAAATAACTCTGGTGCTCGTTCTGTCGGTCTGTGCTCTTGAGCAGCCCCACGTAGTGATGTCTTGGCCTGCCTACTCCCACGCTTGAGTACCGTAGGTCAGGACGTGCATGGTGCCAGATCCCGGGACTGCAGGAATCTGGACTTTTGAAGGTGTTCTGGGGAGTCTTGCTTCTTGGGTGGCTTATCCAGGCCACTTTTAACTTGCTTTTAATATGTAGCACAAACTAGGCTGTCTTCAGGTTTGTTCTGCTCTTGCTTGCCGTAGTTCTCTGACATCTTTCATGACTTTCCTGTTTAATTAAGTTCTGTAGCATACACAAATTTCAAGTGTGACTTAAAAATTCCCAACAACATATGTTGTGTTACTTATATTTCTGCAAGCATGTGACAGAGTTGTTTGTTCGTTACTATGGAACTTCCCCATAGGCTGTCTGCCTGCTTTGCCCTTTCCACCAGGAATTCTCCTAACACTTGTAATCTGAGCATTTAGCACTTGAGAGCTGTTGGTGGATCCCTTCGTTTTCTCCCTGTCCCCAGAACATTAAATAAATACGCTTGCATACAAACAGATGATGAATCAGGTTATGCAGGGCTGCTATGCTGAAACTCTGGGGAACAGCAGGAAATCCTAACATGAAAGCAAGTAACTGCTTCTCCGTGCTGTAGGTTGGCAGGTCTCAAGGTAAAGGAATCTTCCTGTTCCGAAAACTGAAGGATATCATCGACTGGAAGAAGGTGAGAAAAACTGTCCTCTCTTTAGGCAGTGCCCAGCTGGAATTTTGTTCTCTTTCTATTTTTTCCATCCCCTGTTTTTGCCAATGATTTGTTCTGTCCTCCTCTGCAACATTCCTTTGCTGTTCCCCTGAGTGACAACAAAGCTTCTTACAGGGGGTTTTCCCAAATCGTTGGATGCTTTATCAGGAACCTGACTCTTAAATGGAGACAGAGCTCTCAAAAAACCTGAGCATATATGGGGAAAGGTGGTGGAAAAACAGTTTCTTGAAAGGGGAAACTGCATTTTGTTTCTCTCCCAGGATGGTGTCCGCACAGATGAGCAGAAAGATGAAACACAAATAGAAACTTACGTAGCCCAGCAATATATTGAAAATCCATACCTAATAGGAGGTAAGATGCCCCTCTAAGCCTCTGTCTGTGGTGTGGTAACTAATTGGCTGTGGAAAGGCTTGTGAGAAAGTAGAAGTGACTCGGTGAACAACCACCGGGACTAGTTCAACACATAACATGTTAAGAATAAGTGTGCTGTCACTCTTGAGACAGATCACTATATCATGAGCGCGCGTGCCCAAATATTCATCAAAAGAATGCAAAGGGATGCTTGCTGAAGCTTTGCATTATTTTTCCAGAAACTTGTGGATAGTCATTGACCTGGAATAGTGGTCCTACTAGTGTTTGAAATATTAGATGAATGTTCACAAAGTTCCGAAGTGTTTTTTTTTTTTAAAAAAAAGTATGATTTTCAACCCTTTACCTTTACGTGCTTATTTAGATATAAACTGATATTGGGTACTTGTAGGTAGCAGCATCAACAACTGCATTGCAATATTTTTCTGTTCTTTGTAGGTCGAAAGTTTGACTTGAGAGTTTATGTTCTAGTGACATCCGTAAGTGCAAGCCACTGTTATTAAATTCTTGCATCAAACCTGGATTTTTTCCTCAGTGCTCAGTTGTTCCTTTCCTTTTCTCCCAGTACATCCCACTGAAGGCCTGGTTATACAGAGATGGATTTGCTCGCTTTTCCAACACACGATTCACTCTGAATAGCATAGATGATCACTGTATCCTACCTGTCTGGGTGTGTGGTGAGGAGGGATAAGAAAAGAAATGTGCAATTTTACTGCTTGGTAGTAGATACATCAGATGAACCTTGTCACTGTTGACACCTGCAAACACCTACGGGGTTCTCCTGTCCTGTTGTTGCCACTGTTATTCTGTTTCTCCTGTCTTTTTTTCACTGGAAGGCTGGTGTCACCGGATCATGGGAAATGTCAGTTTGACAGATCAGCTAGGAACCCATGCTGAAATGTCAGTCCTGGTTTTATTGTTAGTGGTTGAATTTTGGCAGCCTTTCTTCTCCCTTAGCTTCAGAGAATGGAAGGACAGAGTGATTCACGGGATAGAAGTATTTGATTTCCTGTGTGTCACGCTTGTTACTGTATTGAGTTTGATAGCTTTTACTTGATTAACACGTCTTAATTTGATGGCTTAGGAGGCAGGAAAATCCATCACATCTCTCAGTGAAAGTTCAGCAGAGTTCAAGCGTGCTCTGAGCGACCCAAAGCCGTACCAGGATGGGGGTACAGCAGGCAGTCTTGGGTGGGAGTGCACTGGGGCCTGGAGGCACACTTGCATGAAGAGCTTCGTTCCAGCCAGGAGGTACATGGCTTGTTCAGGGCCGTCACTCTTTTGAGAGTGCTATTTGGAAAGTGACTGCTCTTTTTTATTTTTTCCCGCAATTGTTAGTAAGATACCATGCAGTGCTGTATATAAGCTCAGGTGGCTGACAGGGAGGATAATTAATTGGTACCGAGGCAAAGGAGGATGGTGTAGAGTAAAATTCAGCATTTGCTTGTTCAGCGTCTGTGTGTCTTTGATCCTTATCTCTGCGTTATGCCAGATGTTCATCTCACCAATGTGGCAGTGCAAAAGACTGCTCCTGATTATGATCCCGAGAAGGTGAGCAAGCGTGTGTTGTCTGCAGACTGCTCCCCTGATGCCTGCCATTTGGGCTCTGCTGGCAGATGCGAGCGAGCTGACCTCATCATGCCAGCTGCCATGCTGTGGACATGTGCGGCAGCCACTTAAATGTGCTGCCTTGTCTCCAGACACCCATAAATGTGATTTCATTGATAGGAGAGAGGCTGGGCGAGCGTTCTGCTTTAACTATTGCATTGCAGCCGTCTGCTCATCTACAAGGCTGATGTGTTTGACTTTAATAGCTTTCTGCTTAGAACTCTTCTGAGCTGTAGATAGCTTATCGCTTAGCCCTTCATTTCTAAGACCTCAGCGATACAACAAGGTTAACATTGCTGCACGCAACTGTCACTCTTAAGCCTCGTGTCTCAAGAGCTGGCAGCTGAAAGAGAAAATAATCTTAAATGAGATGTCAGATTCCTACTGAATCTGAGATGAGGGTTGACATTTGAGAGTAATAGAGGATTGTGTTGAACTTCCCATTTTTATAGTGTATTCCCTCCTATAAATCTCTCATCTGTATGGAAAGGAGGGTGTCTGCAGTACCCTGACAGAAGACAAGATGGTGATTTGCTGTTGGGGAACTTCTGATGGGGACCTGGAGACTTTTTTTTTTTCCCTTTTAGCTGCACAATAAAGCTTGAATTGCTTAACTGCAGTGTGGGGTCAGTGGCCCTTGCCTTCTGCTCTCTGGGGTTTTTACTCAGAATTCTTGCTTGGCTGTAGAGATTATGGAGTGATGTCTGAAAATCATGCAGATAAAATGTGTGTTCATCCATTGTGAACAGCTTTGTATAATTGTGTTTGGATGTCTCAGGGCTGCAAGTGGATGATTCAGCAGCTCAGGCAGTACTTGACTGCCAAGCATGGAGCAGGATCGGTGGAAGTTCTCTTCGCGGATATGGACAACATTTTCATCAAGAGCCTCCAGAGTGTTCAGAAAGTGATTATCAGTGACAAGCATTGCTTTGAGCTCTACGGCTATGACATCTTGATCGATCGGGATCTGAAACCGTAAGGGTGTTAATGAACATAAAAGGGATTAGAGTAGCAGGCCAGCTGCTTTCCCTGTGATGGTGGGGACACCTCGAGATGCTTCTGTCTTCTGCATAGATAGCTGCTTGCAGGCTGGCTACGAGTGAGCCAGTCCAGGAACTGCAAGCGAAGCATGGAGAGGTCTGAATTGTTTTAAGCACAGGAAGCTGAAATACAGAAGGAATACAGCTGGTTTTGCTCAGAGTGTCAGGGTGTGTTAGCTGGGATCAGCACCATGTGAGTCTGTCTGTCGGATCTCTGGCACTGTTTTGTGGAAACCTGCTAATTTGGTTATTTCTGTGATGTTTCCCCCTAAGTATCAGTGTATCACAGCAATTGCCGGAGATGGGAGGGTTACCATCATCTCTTCTGATGCAATATACATGAGCAGCGGTGTCCTGTTGGCGATGATAAACCCCCAGCCAGCACCATTAGGCTGCTAGCACTAAAACGTCCCCTGTGCCTGTGGTACACGGGCTAAAAGGGAGACCCCAACTGGAAGAGATGCCTTTTGTTAATTGTGGAGGAAAAAGAGGCTTCACAGGAGCTGAGGATGTTTAAAACAACCATACAACCCCTCCTCCCCCAAAACCTGAAAACATAAATTGACTCTAGATATCTTTAAATACAGCTTTTATGCACTAAGTGAAAAACATGACTAAAGGTTCAGCTGAAATTCTCAGATTTTTATCTGCTCCGTATGCAACCCAAGTATTGCAACAGCAGGAACCTGAAAGCGCAACTGTTTTGTCATTACGCGAGTTGAGAAAAATAGAAACAGCAAGCACTGCTTCAGAAATGACAACTAAATTGGGTAATTCTTTCAGCCTGAATCATATAAAATGCAAATAGTACCATAGGTAAGGAAATGTCCCTCAGATATGACTTATGTTGATGGTGTTCTCTTATGAAGTGTATTTACTTCTTTTAAACTGTTTCCTCTTACAACACACAGTAGCTGCCATACCTGTTACAGCCCTGGGTCCTGTCAGCATCAGCCTAGTATTTCATGTAGTGCCACTGGGGACAGCTTTATCTCAAATGAGCGAGTAAATGCGGCTCAGCTGTGGTCCTGGTAGCTCTGATTTGTACAGTCTGCTCTGTTCATAACCTAAAACCGAATTACTGCTCAGGCAGCATGCACAGGAACAGCTGGAGTGACTTCAGTTCGTCAGGAAACAAATCCAAGGGGTGAATCGGAATAGAAGCCACTGATGTTACAGCGCTTAGAGGCCACTGCTGCTTTTTGCCATGTTTACTTGGCTCTCGTAGGAGAGCTATTTGAACGCTGTTGTGCTAGCAAACTGTTCCCAGGACACATTTGCATTCTTCCACCAGAAACGGGTTAGTGCTTATTCTGTGAATTACCCTCAGTGCTTGCTGCTTCATCCAGAGTTTGGTTTTAACTTGCATGACTTTCTGGATGCTAGAGGGATTTTTTCTTTATTACTATTGAGAACAGGAATAGAAACTTTGCAATAAGCTCAGAATGTTCTTTGGCTCGGTGTGCGGTAAAGAGATTTGGGGTTAGATTTCCTATTGCTTCACACTTATTATCCTGCTAGCAGGCAGGAGGGTTATTGCAGATGGACGCTTCTGTTAGATGAACCACTGGCAAAACTGCCTGTTTGCCCCTAAGTTACTCTTGTCTTATCTCCTCAGCTGGCTTCTGGAGGTAAATGCTTCACCTTCCCTTGTTGCCAGTAGCCAGGAAGACTATGAGCTCAAGTGTCATCTTCTCAAAGACACGCTTCATATTGTGGACATGGAAGGCAGGTGGGCAGAGATGCTTATTACCTTCTAAAGGCTTTTATTAATGTGTGAAACGGGTGGTCTGTTTCTGTCCTGTCTGGTCTTGGCGACCGATTGTAATGCTCTAAGCTTTATAACTGTTAAATAACTGATTTCCAGAAACGGAACAAAGCAAGCAAGCCTGCTGCCACTTCAGTGGGGAAAACAAAACAGCCCAGGGCTGCAAAGGGCATTAAGTCAGTGTTAGAGCTGGGACTTGCACAAGAACTCTTTCAGTTTCTTCTGCATTGTGCCTCCCACACCTATTGCTTCTGGAGCAATCTGTTCCAAGAAGCTTGTCCTGCATCACTTTGTGATTGACTTTACAACTGTGCTAACCTCGGATATTAATAGTAGAAAGATGTCCACTGCTTTCAGCTGTTTGGCTTTGTCTCTGACAGGGAGTTTACTCCCGTGCACAGACAGATAATCATTACTCAGGTACTTCAGTTCGTGTATTTGATGTTGTAGGCTGACAGGGAAGGAGAAGCGTGTTGGAGGCTTTGATCTGATATGGAACGACGGGCCTGTCAGCGGAGATGGAAACCTGGGTACCCCGCTGAATGGGAACTTCATGGCAAACACGCATTTAGGTACGTACTCACCCAGCGCTGGCCGGGTGCCCTACTCACATCCTCTCCTCAACAAGAGGAGAGCACGCACCTTGCACTTGAGAACAAGAGAACGGGGAGTGTGGACTCTGAGATTAAGGGTCCAAAAGGAACAAACATCTTCCAAAAGCGGATGTAAGCAACCAGACTGCAGAAGCACTGTTGAAAACAAGCACATAAGTGTAGGGGAACAACTTTGTTTATAGCCCTGCTTCTCAAGTTTTAAGTCACTGCAGAGTTTTTTCATGTCAGTTGTGCTGAAAATCTGCTCTATGGTCATCGTGGTAACCATTCACTAAGCACTCCCCTAAAGCCAGCTGTGTATCTTACTGCTGTGAAGTAGTACATGGATTCTGAAGTCGTACTTCCAAGAGGCTAATGTATCTGAAGTTTATTTTGTAGTGCTCAGTGTGCATACAATCATCGCTGCCTGTAGTTTCTAACTAATAAAGCACGACTACAGCAATTACCTTGCCCTTCACAGGCTTGAAGAGTAAGGTCATGTGCAACTCCCGTTGGTGTTTTCATTGCAGGCTGCTATAATGACAGGAAGCAACAACTGAAGCAGCTTTTCAGGACTCTCTCCGCACAGCAGACAGCGTAAGGCCGATACCAAGCCTGGGCTGGGAGATCACCATAGGCGAAGTTTGTGGTGTCTCTCCCTCTCTTCCTCATCTCATGCAGCAGCAGTTCCCATTCCTCTCTGGACATGGCTGCCTCAGCACAAGACTGCCGACCTTGTTTCCTAAGGGCTCCCCAGCTGGGAGGCTGCAACAGGCTTGAATAAAATATTTCATAATGGCTGACACAAGACACAAGCGATGCTGGCTTCTCAGCTGCCCACCTGCAACCTATGCAGACGGTGAGAAAATAAAGCAGCTCAACACATTCTGCATAGCAAAACAAAGCTTTTAAGGAAGGCGGGCACCTGATCCTTCTGCTGCTACTACTATGGAAACATGTCAGACCATAAAACCTGTTGCCATGATACTGTAAAAATAACCCTGCCATCACATGTTAAGGAGACATTTCCTGGCTGTACTACACAGGTTATGTAAGAGCGTAGTTACAACACAGGCACTTGGCAGGGTGCTGCCATTCACCTCCAGAAGAGATGCAGCTTTCTGAAAAGCTACTGGTAAGACAGATCGGATAAGCTGATGTTACTCTTAATTTCTGTGCCTGAAGCGTGGACAGCCTTGCTTCTTGCAGTTGAGCACTTAAGCTATGTTGTGTTAGCTGCAGAATCTTAAAACGTAGATCAAATAACTGGAAGTTGGCTTTATAGACTTTAAAAATGAGCAATCCCTCAGTTTTAATGAGTCCGATGGGATTACTTTTTTGAATTCTGCATAATTTGAAGTGCGTGTGGAACTAGACAAGGCAATGCAGGGCTGCCTGGAGGCCACACCTCTAACCTGCTGTGCTGGAAGGTGGGTCATGGAGCCAGGAAAAGAGTGGTGCTGTGTGGAGTCCTGCAGGGCTGTGCAAAAGCTGCAGAAAGGCACAGCGAGGGCAGAGTCAGATCCAGCTTTGTGTTAGGTTTGACAGAACAGGTGAGCTAGCTGGAGAGACAGTGAAACAGGGACAAGTGCAATGTCTTTAAGTCCTTAATTTATATTAAAGACAGTCTTTACAGAAGTTTGGAAAAGAAAGGACAGATGGTTTCCTGTACCAAAAAAAAAATCACTGTAGTCCATTCCTAATTATGATTAAATTTTTCAAAAACTTAATAAGGTCTTAACTTGTAGTGAGGTAGAAAGTTCAGACTAAAGAAGGTAGTACAGAAGACAAATCTTAAAGCCTTTGAAGAAATCCTTGGTCATGTCAGCTGGACAGGCCCAGTGAATAGCCCTAGGTCAGCCCTCCTTCAGCTGCAGGTTTTGTTAATGTACGTACATTTTAACCCTTCATCTTGTTTTTGAAAGCCTCACTTTCTGTGTTCTCTTGCCTCTCAACATGACAACAGAATGTGTTTTCCCAGGGAGACTAGAAGGATGCTGCCTTCTGTCCATCCCTATACCTCTTTAAGGAGATTCCTGACATGCTTCAGGCGCACAGTTTCACTTTGTTTTAATACCACAGGCACACACAGCTCTTCTATGCTTTGGGCACGCTGTGGATTTACAATTCCTCCTACTCCTGTTCCTAGCTCTGAAGCCAAACTACAGAAGCTCTCACACACAAATCTGAAAACACACACGCACAGTTAGGAATGTCCCACAGCTCTGATTTTAATAATCCCACTTGCAAGAGGGTGTTAGTCAGAGGCCATGAATGCGCCTGTGTTCCAGCACTGCCTCTGCACTGCTCCGCCACCCAGTCCCCAGCAAGGAGCAGGAAGGGTTTGGAGCCAGAGGAGCTGCAGCTGAGGAGCCAAATGTTTCCCTGTGTCTGCTCAGTCAACCACCTGAGAGAGGCTCCAGCAACACAGGTGTTCTGAAGTCTTTGAGGCTATGGCTGACAGAGAGCGAGTGCCGCGAGTGACAGCCTGAACACAGCACGTTGAGTGGGGTTTGCAAACAGCCCCAGCGATGGCACCACCGCCTCAACCTTCCAGTATGCGATTGATGAGTTTCATTTCCTCTGCGGTCATGGGGTTCAGGTTAAATCCCTTCAGCTCAGCTTTACCTGTGAGAACGTGCAGAAAATCAGGGTTTTGCTATAAAGTAAGTTAAGTAGCCCCCATTAAACTGTTCTGGGAATTGTGGGGAGGGCAATGGCAGCACTGGAAGCTGACGCAGGGTTCCCCCATGTGCTTTGGGAGTACATTCAGCTACTGCATGACAGCTTCCTAGCAAAAGCAGCATGATATTGCTGGAACAGGGAAGGAGTTGCAAAGTGAGAGGAAAAGGGGCCCCAGGAGCCTCCAGACCTCGAGTATCTGGAATCTCCTCCTGATGTCTGCTCTCAGACGCTCCCTGTAGGGTTCAAGAACAGGAGCGTTTACCTTGAGCTTCATAGAGACGGTTGACCTTGACGCGCAGCTCCTTCCGCAGCTTGTTTATCTCCTCATCCAGATGTTCCTGATCTGAGAAAAGGGGGACAGGGATAAGGAGGACTGAGGGCTCTGGAGTTTGCACAGAAACAACACACAACCTGCGGGACGCTCAGTGCTGAAGTGCAGACCTGGGGGCAGGAGGGGCCCTTCCTGAGCCACGTTCCTGAACCTCCAGGTCCCACCTCAGCCCCCAGTGCCCGCAGCCTCGAGCCAAAACGTGCCCTGAGGCCCTGCCAGGGGCAGCGGGGTGACGGCAGCGGGGCGATGGCAGCGGCCAGCCTCAGTAAGCACTTCTGGGCACCCAGCACCGCACAAAAGCATCGCTCTGCTCATCTCCAGCCCCATCGGGGCCTCCGTACCCTTCTGCATCATCTCCTTGGTGCGGGACTTCGGGAGCTCGACGAACATGTTCCCGAAGCACACCATGGCTTTTCCTGCGGGGGGAGAGAGACAAGAAGGGGCTCAGCAGAGAGCCGCTGCCCCCGCAGTGCCAGCCGTCCCCTCGCGCCGCTGCTCGCCGCCGGCACCGGGCAGGGCTCGGGGCCGGGCCTCACCGTCGGGCTCCGGGTCCTTGTGCAACGCCCGCAGAGCCTCGCGGTTTCGGTTGCGTTTCACGTCCAGGTCCACGATCTGCGGAGGGAGGGGAGAGAGGCGGCCTCAGCCGGGCCTTGCCGGGCCGGGCCGGGCCTTACCGGGCCGTACCGTGCTGTACCGGCCCGTACCGTACCGGGCCGTACCTGCTGCCGCGCCGCCAGCACGTCCTCAGCCAGCTCCTCCACCTCGGCCAGGTATCGCAGCACGAAGGCCGGGTCCCTCGCCATGCCCGCCGGCCCCGGCCCGCTCCGTCCCCGCTCCCCGCCCGGCGGAGGCCGCGGCCGCGTTCCCGAGTTCCGCGCCCGGAGGGGCCGGGCCGCAGCGCGCCCCCGCGCGGCCGCAGCGGGACCGGGCCGGGAGCGGAGCCCGGAGCTCGGCGCCTCGCTAGGGGAAGGGCCGCCGGGCCGGGGACCGCCGCGACAGGGACCTGCAGGCCAAGGAGGACGAGGGTCTCCAGGCCAAGGGTCTCCAGGCCGGGGACCTGCAGGGCAGGGACAGAATCCCAGAATCACCTAGGTTGGAAGAGACCTCCAAGACCACCGAGTCCAACCTCTGACCCAACACTAACGAGTCCTCCACTAAACCATAAGCTCTACATGTAAACGTCTCTTAAATACCTCCCTGGAGATATTTAGACTCAACCACTTCCCTGGGCAGCCCATTCCAGTGCCTAACAACCCGTTCAGTAAAGAAGTTCTTCCTAATCTCCAACCTCCCCTGGTGCAACTTTAGCCCATTCCCCCTCGTCCTGTCACCAGGCAGGTGGGAGAACAGACCGACCCCCACCTCGCTACAGCCTCCTTTAAAGTATCTGTAGGGAGCCATAAGGTCGCCCCTGAGCTTCCTCTGCTCCAGGCTGAACAACCCCAGCTCCCTCAGCCCTCCAGGCGAGGGATCTCCAGGCCAAGCATCTCCAGGCCAAGGGCTTCCACCGCCTCCTTCCCACCCTTCCAAGGTCCCCGCTGCTGCTGTGGCATGGGGACCCATCGGGCAGCGAGCTGACCCCAGCAGCCAGGAGGGCCAGCCCTGCCTTGGTGCCTCAGGCACGGCACGGCTGCTGGCCAAGGGAAGGGGTCCTGCTCTGCTCGGCAAAGCTGAGGACAAAGCTGTTAGGGAGGGACAGGACCCGAGGGAACGGCACGGAGCTGCGGCAGGGGAGGGTCAAGCGGGTGTTAGGGGAAGGCTCTGCACCCAGAGGTGGTCGGGCACTGCACAGGCTGCCCAGGTCCCAGCACCGAGCTGCTGGAGTTCAAGGAGCATTTGGACAGCGCTCAGACACGGGGTCTGGCTTTGGGTGGTCCCGTGCGGAGCCAGGAGTGGGACTCCTGGTGGGTCCCTTCCAACCCGAGGTATTCGATGGTTCTGTGACTCGGTGGATGACTCGGTGTGACTCGGAGCCCAGACCAGCAGATCCGCAGCCAGGGGAGTCCTTTGTGCTGGGAGGTGCCACTGCGGAGCCTGGAGAGCTGCGGTGCTGGGCGCATGGAAATGCTGATAACAGCTGAGCAGAGTGCCAGGCTCACGGCCCTGGTGGGCTGCGAGGTGGAAACGTGCTCTGAGGGATGCCCCGAGGTGGGTGCGGTGGCATCCAGTGCCTCAGGGCACCGCCGGGACAAGTGGGGTGGTCGCAGGGGATGGGGACAGGGGCGCAAGGCGGTGGCTGGCCGGTGGTCACCACACTTTGTGTGCAAATAATCCCCGGAGGAAGATTAACCAGATTGGAAGATTACTGGCCCTAATCGCATAAGGTCGTTTGTTGCAGTTAACTGGAGAGATCTCAGTCTGCGGCAGCATGTGCTAAAATAAGAAGGCTCCCAGCGAAGTGATGGAAATGAGCACTTATGCACAGCATCCTGGCCGGGATGGGAGTGATTCAGGCTTGGTTTGGATTTTTTCCTGACATCAACCAAAAGAACCAGCAGGATTGGGGCTAAATGCCAAAGCTGAAAAACACTCCCTTTGGTGGGGGCTGCCGGCTGGAGATTTCAGGGCTGGATTGGGAGCCAGCTGCTCCCCATCCACAGCCCCAGCGTTTGCTCCTGCGGAGTCCCCGTGCGATGTGGGCGCTGGGTCAGCTGCAGAGGGCACGGCACGCGTGGGGCGTGGGGCAAGGACCTGCCCTGCCCCTGCAGCCTCACACCGCAGCATCCACCGCAGAGCAACCAGCTCCAGCTTTCTGCCTGGCGCGAAGGCAGCATTTGATCCTCAGTGCTTTGATGGGATCAGAAGGCAGCGTGCCTGATTTTCCTGTGTGCTGGGAGCATGACTAGAGCTGGAGATGGATTTACCTCCCGGGGACACGCACTTCTCAGAGCAGTGACAAAAAGCTCCATGGGTAGCAGGGGATCCCCTGTGGGGATGGGATGGGATGGGATGGGATGGGGGTGGGATGGGATGGGATGGGATGGGGATGGGATGGGGATGGGGATGGGATGGGATGGGGATGGGGATGGGGTGAGATCGGGATGGGGTGGGGATGCTCTACCATGTCCTGGCAGCAGCGAGAGATGCTCAGTGACCATCTCTGCGGCAGGCCGTGCTGGTTGCCAGCACACACCGAAATGCAGGCACGATTTCACCAGGGCTGTTCGGATGCGGGGGGCACAGCTCAGCACAGGCGTGTGGGGAGCTGCGGCCAAGCCTGCTGCGGCAGGAGGCACAGCAAAGCCCTGGGCACCTGGAGAACGATCCCAGGGCAGCAGCGGCTGCCGGTGCCGCGCTCTGCAGGCCTCTCCTGAGCCAGGCTCTGAGCCAGCCACAAATCATCGCGACCTTCCTCCTCCTGGATCCGGCGCCACGGGCAAGCCGCTTGCTTGGAAGCTGGACTCAGCCCGGAGACCGGAGGCCCATTTGGATTGATTGCATGTTTATGTGCCCTCCTGGGAAACTGTGCAGCCAGAGCGAGCAGCCACCCGCCCGCTGCCACGGGCTGGTTTGCATCACTCTGTATATTGCTGTGCAAAGAGAAGGTTTGGGTTTCAGCGTGTTCCTTTCTTTTTTTTTTTTTTTTTCTTTCTTTTTTTCCTTGCAGCACTTTTATTTATGCAGCTAGAAACCCTCCCTGCCTGCCTGCTGACAGCTGCATGGGAAGGCTTCGGGGATGTTTATAGTTTTTTTTTTTTTTTTCTCATTTTTTCCCTGTGACTGCCAGGGTCTGTTGTTAAGATAAATCAGACATCCAGCCACAGTCACCGTGTCTTCAGACTCTGGACATTCAACTCCACTTTTGGAGGGGGCGTTTCGGGATCCGAGGAGGAAGGCAGCTCCTTTCCCCCCCTGGTTTCCCCATCCCCTCGCCCTGGGGCTGTGCCCACCATCACCCATGGGTTGTGGCACAAATCGCCCAGCGAGGACAGGCTCCTCGGGGCTGGGGGTGCCCAGCAGCACTCAGATCCCCCTCGTTGCAGCAGGCTCAGGCCCGTGGAGCCCTCCCTCTGGAGGAGCCCTGGCGCTGAGCGGCCCCACCGGGCTCCTTTCTTCTGGCTCCGGGATGCTGGGAGCGTCCCCTCCCCCAGGCAGGCATTTGCGGAGGGGATCTGTCAGGAGCATCTCAAGGTTAGGCATTTAAGTCACATTACCCATGCTAATACATGCAGCACTGGGAGCCTCGCGGAGGGCCTGACTCTGCTCCCTCGGGCTGACGAACGCCTTCCTCCCCCAGCCCTCTCCCTTGCTTCACGCACCAGGCACCCAGACCCTGCCCAGCTTCAGGCTGATCCCCTCACTGCTGCACAAGGCGGACTTGGGAAGTTGGCCACGTTTTCTGGGATAAACCAGGCTCCCCCTCGCTGCATGCTGCGGCGTGCCCGCCGTGGGCTCCGTCCACGCGTTCGGTTCCTCCGCACGCAGCCGGGGCGAGCCTTGGGGGGTTGCATGCAGCAAGTGGGGGTCTGTCCTCTGGGCCGGGGCTGCCGTAAGGAGGCAGCTGCCTTCATGCGCTCACCCTCCCTGGAGACGCCCTGCAAGGGAGCAAAAAGCCCTTTCCCTCCCTCCTGGGTCCCTTGGCGCTGCTGGCACTGAGCGGTGGTGGGCAGCGAATGGAGCGGGGCCGAGGAGCGGGGCAGGATCGGTGCCCACGGTCTGCCCGGAGGCCTCGGCACTTCACCTTCGTGTGGCTCCGCGTGGGATTTCCCAGAGCTGGGTCCCTCCTTCCGAAGCAGGGCTCGGGTCCGGCAGGTCCTGGCTGGGGAGGGGGGGGACAGCCCCAGCGGCTCCCCCCTTCCCTCCCTCGGGCTGCCCTGGTAGGGGTCTGGTGGCCTTGGGCAGGAGCCTGGTGGCTGTGTCCTTGTGGTGTCCCTGCATCCCTGTGGTGTCACCGTGTCCTTTGGTGTCCAAATGTCCCTTTGCGTCCTCGTGTCCCTTGGTGTCCCCATGGTGTCCCCATGTCCCCATATCCCTGTGCTGTCCCCGTGTCCCCATGTCCCCATGTCCCTTGGTGTCCCCGTGTCCTTGTATCCCTTGGTGTCCCCATGTCCCTGTGTCCCTGTGGTGTCCCCGTGTCCCTGGGATGTCCCTGTGTCCCTGTGGTGTCCCCATGTCCCTTAGTGTCCCCATGTCTCCGTGTCCCTTGGCATCCCCATGTCCCCATGTCCCTTGGTGTCCCCATGTCCCCGTATCCCCGTGTCCCTTGGCATCCCCGTATCCCCGTGTCCCTGTGGTGTCCCCATGTCCCTTGATGTCCCCATGTCCCCACGTCCCCGCGCTGGGGTAGCAGAGGCACCGCACCCCCGTGTGCCCACCCCCCCCCCCCGACCCTCCCCGTTCCGTGGGGCCGTCCCGGGGGCTGGGCCGTGCCGGGGGCTGCTCCCGCTGGCACCGCGCAGCTCCCCCGGCCGCCGCGGGGGCTCGGCGGGGACCGGGCGGCTCCGGCGGGCGGGGAACCGGGACCGGACCGGGGGGTACCGGGTGCCCATCCCGGGGTGGGGGGCGAGCGGAGGAAGGCCCTGCCGGTGCCTCTGGAAGGAGGGGGGTGGGGGGGGGGGAAGGAGGCGTTCCCGGAGGGGGGCGGTGCCGGTGCCGGTTCCCGGCGCCCGTTCCCGGTGCCGGTACCGGTGCGGCGGGCTCGGGGCGAGGCCGGCGGGGGCGGGTGCTGCCGGGGCGGGCTCGTCGGTGCCGTCCTCCCCCCGGAAGTCTCCCCCGCTCCCTCCTTTCTCCTCCTCTCCCCGCAACATGGCCGCGAAGTCGGACGGCGGCGGCGGCCCGGCCGTGCGCTTGGAGAGCCCCGGGGACGGCGGCGGCGGCGGCGGCGGCGGCGGAGGGCGGCGGGCGGGGGTCGCGGCCCCCCCGTCGCGGCGGTACCGGCTGCGGGACGGCTGCTGGGTGCTGGGCGCTCTGCTCGTCTGCTTCGCGGACGGCGCCTCGGACCTGTGGCTGGCGGCCCACTACTACGTGCGGGGGCAGCGGTGGTGGTTCGGGCTGACGCTGCTCTTCGTGCTGCTGCCCTCGCTCGTGGTGCAGCTGCTCAGCTTCAGGTGGTTCGTCTACGACTTCGCCGCCGGCACCAAGGGCAGCGCCGGCAGCACCAAGGACAGCGCCCGCGGCCCCCGCGGCTGCTGCCGCCTCTGCGTCTGGCTGCTGCAGGGCTGCATCCACCTGCTGCAGCTGGGGCAGGTCTGGAGGTACGGGGGGGCTGGGGTGAGAGGGGGGGGGCAGGGGGGGGGGGGGGCACGGGGGGGATGTAGGTGAGGGTGGGAAGGTTCAGCAGGGGCCCCGGCAGCTGGGGTGGGCGTGGGATCGATCCTGTGCAGCCACAGCAGGAGGGGCAGGGGGGAGGGAGCCCCCGGCAGAGCCAGGCTGGGGGTGCGGGTGGCCGTGGGCAGGAGCTGGCACTGGGAGCCCGCAGCCCCGCTGCTGGCACAGGCCCGCTGTGGCCTTATCCTGGGGGTGTGGGGGTGCTCCTGGCAGCCCCAAGCACCCCTGGCTCAGAGCCTCCTCCAGGCGCGTCCCCAGGCTCCTTGCTTGCAGTCGGCTGGGGGTGTAAGGGGGGAGTTTGTGCCCCAGCCTCCCCCGGGGACTGCGTTGCTGCTGCCTGCCCCTTTTCCCGGGCCTGAGGCTGGGCAGGGAGGGCGAGCGGCAGGCAGGTCCTGAGCAGCTCGAGCCCCTTTGCCTGCAGCTCTGCAAACCCTCCAGCAGCCCGGGCTGGGGTCTGTCGGCAGGATGGTTTCCCTCTGAGCACCTTCCTCCCCTGCGCGACGGAGCGGTGCCGCTCCCTCCTCGGCGCTGTAATGGAGCTGGCTCCTGGGGAGGCTGGGAGGGAGCGGAGACAATGGCAAATTCCTGAAACAATGCCCTGAGCAAAGCCACGCTCCCCGGGCCTCCTTCGGCGCTGCTTCCCCTCACGAGCTACTGTAGCACAGAGACTGCTCCAGTCCTTCTTGTTGCCTGCACGCGCTTTGCTGCTGCTTTGCTTGGGATGCTCCGGGGAGCACTAACTTCGTTCCGCGGTGCACCGTGCGCCGTGCCAGGGAGGCTCCTGCCCCTTCCATCCCCTCGCACTGCCACCCCCCCGCTCTGTTCTGCCCCACGGCAGCTCTCGGTGGGGGCAGGATGGGTGCGAGCCCCAGGATGGGTGCGAGCCCGGCCTTTGTGTGCTGGGGAGGGAGAGGACGGGGCTCCCAGGGCCGCTGGCTGCTGAGCCCCCTGCAGCAGCCCCAGGGCCCCGCGGGTCATTGCCGGGGCCTGGCCTGAGCCGGGGCCGTGCTGTGCTCGGGGTTTTGCTCCCGGGTCTCCTGCCTGCTGCGCCGCGGAGGCTCTTAAGCCAATTAAAGCGGGAACTCGGCACCGACCCTCCAGGACGTGCCGGGCGCAGGCTGCAGCTGAGGCTCTTCCGAATCTCGGGATTTGGGGTTTGCTCGGGTGACCGGTTAAATGCAGTTTGCTAAACCCATTAGTGGGGCCGGACGCGGTGCAGGTGGATGTGACAGTTTAAGAAGTGCTGAATTATAACCGAATAAATACTGCATGCGCAGGGAAGGCTTTTCCCTGGCCAGGGTGCTGGGGCCCTGCTGAGCCCCTTGCCAAACACCTCCCCCTTCCCTGATTTATCTGCACGGCCCTGGCCTGGGCAGCCTCGATTCCCTCGGCAGCTCTCACCCTACAGGATCGATCGCTGCGCAGCGCCGGCCCCAGCTGCGCTCCAGCCAGGAGCCCCAGCTCACACAATTGCGGCAGCTTCCCGGGCGCACAGGCGTGCTAGCTCCGAGCACCGACCTCGAGACCGTCCCAGATTAAAGCTGCGGCGAGAATCGAGAATTCCTGGAAGGCAGCTGTAATCCGCGCCTTCACCATGCGCACGTAAACGTGCTGCCGTGGGTGCCCTCTGGAGACGTGTCGGCGGCAGGAACGTGTGCTCGCAGCCAGCGGGACAGCAGGATGCTCCCCGCGGGTGCTGGCCGGGGGCTGCTGGTCCCAGCCCCGCGGGACGGAGCCTCCCCGCGCGCCTGCTGGGGTTCGGCAGCTCAGGAACTCTCACCCGCTCTGTTCGCAGAAGGTCAGCAGCTTTTTCGCCACGTGCAGAAACACCGACGGGAAGGGAGGTCCGCGGGGACCTGGTCTCCTTTGCGGTGACAACACCGGGAGCGGGCGAGGGGCTGGTCCCCGCATCGCCCCGCGGGTTGGCAGCCGGGGATGCGCGGGGAAGGAGGGACACGGGGGCCCTCCTCCATGTGCTGGCGTGACGTCCGTGTCACACGGGGCTCTCCGGGTTTGCGGGATGTGCCATGCATTAGGATGGCGGCAGCAGGAGAGCAATCCTCTCCTTGCTTAAATAAAGGATTACGGGATGACACCCCAAATTACCTCTCGGGAAAATTGCACTCTGCTCTTGGGCTGCTGGCTCCCTCCGGCTCCTTCTCCCGAGGACGATGACTGGTGGCACTGGTTGTGCCAGGGCCTGCCTTTTCTCCTCGCACCTCTTTTCTCCCAGAGCTTGGGGTCCGGAGGCAGCCGCAGGGACGGTGTCGGGGCAGCGCTGCCCGGCAGAGCGGCCGTGGGCATTTCCCAGGGGTGATCCCCGAGCACTGGGCACCCGGTCGGTGACGAGGGGCGCGGGGGTGACCGATGGCTGGAGCTGAGCCACCAGGACCCGCGTTGCGCTGCGGGGCTGGGGGCGAGCAAACGGTGCTGCTGCCCTGCCCCAGCCCTCGGTGGAGATTTTTGTTAGATTGGGCGTTTTTAATACAAAGGAGGCAGTAATTAGCCCGAAGAGCTCTCTCTGTTGGTTTCTGCCTCGTCATCAGTTTTTTGAAAATTAAATGATTTTTTTTTTTTTTAAGGTAATTGATTCTGGGTTTCTCGTGCAGCTGCTGCTGCGCTCGGTTCATAAAAACCTGGCGGTGCTCCGTCAGAGCACGCGGGGATATTTGCCTGGGCTGAAACACAAACCCCGTGACCGAGCGCATCACAAATAACAACCAACATTTCGTTCTGGCAACGTGATGGGAGACGAAATCTCATTTTAATGAGATCTACGGAGCTGACAGCGAGATGGGAGAATAATTGAGCCCCGCCAAAAGCGGGGGAGGCCGAGGGTCACTTGTTGAGTGCCGAGGAGCCGGGAACCACGCACGCAGGAGACGTGCACGGTCGTGGCTCCTGCTTTTATGTTAAGGCAGAGAAAAAAGCGGGGACCAGGAGCCTGCGGGGTCGTGGGGCAGCACTGGGCAGCAGTTGGCACACTGTGAAATTGGGCTGGAAGTACTAAAATCACGTCGTTTGCTGACAGGGATGTCTTTGTGTGGCTGCCAGTGCTCAGAAGGTCTTTGCGAGGCTCTCCGGGAGGGATGGATGGGGCAGGTGGTGCCGGGCGGCCGGGGGCTCCACCGGCCTCGCTGGGGACATCGTGTGGGAAAGCGTCTTTGGTCCTTGCCAGCGTGTTCCCCCGGCGTGGATCTGTGCTTTTCCAGCCTCACCACGCCGGGACACGGCTCTGCTGTCCCCTGCATGCTGAGCAGAGAGGGTTTTGGTGGGACCGTGGGCTGCTGGGGCACACGGAGCTGCTGGTGACGCCGGTCGTGTCCCCGAGCTGCTGGTGGAGCCCAGCTTCCTTCCCCCACCCGGCCTCCCTCTGTCCCTGCTGCCCTGCTTGGCCACCCGAGCCCTTTCCAGCGCTGACTCGCGGCACAGCCCAGCGGGATGCGGCCGCTGCTGCCCGGCGCTGGGCTCCCCTCCAGAGAAAGGAGGCTGCAGAAGGAGCCATACGGAGCGGGGCTGCAGAGAGGGGGAAGCCAGATGGGAAGCCTGAAATCAACCCGGCTGAGCCCCGGCCTCACCAGGGCCCTCGGGCTGCCCTGGCTTCGCATGATCCAGGCGGGAGGACGCTGGGGGCAGCCCGGCAGGGTGCTGGAGCCGATGCCCCGTGGATGCCCGGTGCCCCCTCCCTGCCGAGCGGCACCAGGAGCTCCGTGGGGTCACCGGGTGCTGCCCTCCCCTCCTGCCCGCTGCGGCTGTGAGCGGGGCTGCCTGGGGCAGGAGCAGATGGCAGCGGCAGCGGGGTGGCTGGGGGGGGCCGTGGTGGTGCCAGCTGACGGCCCCCACCACGTCTCCGGGCTGTGCGGCCCCCCGCCCCGCACCGGCCGCAGGAGGGGCTCAGGAGCTCGGGTGCGGGAGGCCCTGAGATGTCCCCGGGAGCAGGGCCGGCTCCTGCCTCCTTCCTGCTGCTGGATGAGCCGAAAGTGCTGGGCTCAGGGCTTCTCCCGGCACTCACGGGCTAATGGAGTCGGCTGACAGCGTTTTATGGATCTGATGCAAAGGCCATCAGTTTGCATGGCAGTTTTACTAGGTTGGGAGGAAGCTTTACGGCCTGACTTCCTTTTCCTTAATCTTTCTGCTTTCGTAGTCATCCGTCTCCCTCCTCTCCCCCCAAACCTGTGCGCGGTCGGTGCGGAGCGGCCGGCGGAGGCGGCTCTGCCCGGGCACGGCAGCTCGGGGACACCCTGCGCGCCCGGCCCCGTGTCCCCTCCTTAGGACAAGGAGCATTTCCCTGCGCCCTGTGGCTGCTGGAGCTGGCCCAGTGCCGCGGGAAGGGGTCCCCGGTGACTCAGCCGGTGCATGCGTCGGTGCCACGCGCAGCTCCGCTGACCCCCGGCCGCTGACCAGATGGCCGGGGCCGGCGCGTGCCCGTGCCTGCGGCCGTGCCAAGAGCCGAGGCAGCACCAGCACAGGCGGACGGGGGCTCCCCGCGGGCACCCCACACGACCAGCTGGTCCCTCCTGCTCCCTCCTTCCTCTACCACCGCCCGCCTGGGGCAGGGGGAGGCAGGGGGGGCTGGGCGCCGGCCGGGGCGAAAATATCCCCTTTGGGGCACAGCCGGTGGGCTGGGACCGGGGCACCTGAAATGCTCCTGGGGATGAAGAGCGGGGCCACGGGCTGAGGTCCCCATCTGGGGGCAGGAACCGGACCCTGCAGGGGGAGAGAGGGTGCAGGGGAGCGGGTGCTGAGCTGGCATGGCACAAGCTGCCCTTCCCCAGCCTCTTGGGGCCCCATGTGGAGCCTCCTGGGGCAGCACAGGGACGTGCACAGCACCCCGCTGCCCTGCGCCTCGGTGGCAGGAGGATTCCCACGGCCTCTGATGGGAGGGGAAATGCCGTGCTGGAGCAGGGCGGTGGCAGCCCCGGGGCATGCCTGGCACAGAATGTGGCAGGGGCCGTCCTCACGCCCCTGCCCTCCCTTGCGCAGGTACCTCCGCACGCTGTACCTGGGGCTGCAGAGCCGCTGGCAGGCCGAGCACCGCCGCCGCCACTTCTACTGGCGGATGATGTTCGAGAGCGCGGACATCAGCATGCTGCGCCTGCTGGAGACCTTCCTGAAGAGCGCGCCCCAGCTCGTGCTGCAGCTCAGCATCATGGTGCAGCAGAACAGCATTGAGCCGCTGCAAGGTAGGCACAGCCCCCTCCGACCGGCCCCCACGGCTGGGGAAGGGGCTGGAGGGGCCCGGGGTGCTGGGACCCCACCAACAGTGGCCACGTCAACCCCCTCGGCCCCAGCCCCGTGTCCCCCTGCCGCCCTCGACCCCGCTCTCACCGCCCGCTCCGCGCTCTGTGCCCGCAGGGCTCTCGGCTTCGGCCTCGCTCGTCTCCCTGGCGTGGATGATCGCCTCCTACCAGAAGGTGCTGCGGGACTCGCGGGAGGACAAGATGCCCATGTCCTACAAGGGGGCCATCGTGCAGATCCTGTGGCACCTCTTCACCATCGCCGCCCGCGCCATCGCCTTCGCCCTCTTCGCCTCCGTGTTCCAGCTCTACTTCGGCATCTTCATCGTCACCCACTGGTGCATCATGACCTTCTGGATCATCCAGGGCGAGACGGACTTCTGCATGTCCAAGTGGGAGGAGATCATCTACAACATGGTGGTGGGCATCATCTACATCTTCTGCTGGTTCAACGTCAAGGAGGGACGGAGCCGCTACCGCATGTGCATCTACTACGTCATCACGCTGTCCGAGAACGCTGCCCTCACCGTCCTCTGGTTCCTCTACTACAACCGCGAGACCACGTCCGACTTCCACGCCTTAATCCTCGTCTGCGTGGTCAGTTCCAGCTTCGCCCTCGGCATCTTCTTCATGTTCATCTACTACTGCCTCTTGCACCCCAACGGCCCCATGTTTGGCCCCCACGCCGGGGGCTGCATTTTCCGGCAGCAGCCGGCACCGGCGCCGGGGTCCCCCGCGGACGCCGTCACCAGCCCCCCCCCGCTCGCTGCCGCGGACTACAGGGGGGGAACGGGAAGGGGTGCCGGGGGACCGGGACAGCTGCGTGCCCGTCTTTCAGGTGCGGCCCTGCGCCCCGCCGCCGCCGGCCGCCCGCGCCCCGCGGACAGAGGGCCCCGTCATCCGCATAGACCTGCCCAGGAAGAAGTACCCGGCCTGGGACGCCCACTTCATCGACCGGCGCCTGCGGAAGACCATCCTGGCGCTGGAGTACGCCTCCCCGACCACCCCGCGCCTGCAGTACCGCACCGCCGGCGTTTCCCAGGAGCTCCTGGAGTACGAGACCACCGTGTAGGGTGGGCGCGGGGCCGCCGTGGCGCCTCCCCGGCCGGGCTGTCCCATCTCTTCGCAGCGTTTTGCCTTTCTTTTCGGTTCACCGGCGCCGAGGGGTGACCGCGCCGAGCGCCCCCGCGGGCAGGGGCCGGTGAGGTCCCTTGGTGCTATCCTCCCCCCCCCCCCCCACGCCGCCCTCCTGTGACCCAGCTCCTCGTCCCACCCGGCTCTGCGCCGGGGGCTTGTCCTTGCCAAAATACCTCACCTGTGCCTGAGCCCCGCAGCGCCCGGCTCCCGGCCGGGCTGGCCAGGTCGGCGGCACCGGGTGGGGACCGCGGGGCGCCCCGGGGCTCAGGGGTGGTGGGTGCCCCGCTCCGGTGAGGGGCTTTGGGCGCGGTGGGGCATGGCACAGGGGATATGCAGGGGACACGGGTGGTGGGACAGGGCCGTTGGGATGCTGGAGAGGGGCTGTAGCAGGGTGTGGGGGGCTCCTGTCACCCCCAGGGAGCAGGTGGTGGTGAGGAGTGAGCAGGGGACAGCGGGGGTCTGGCCACCCCCCCCATGTCTCCTGCTTCCCCCCAGGTCCCGGGGTCTCCCTTCATCTCAGCCCTTGGTTCCCCCCCGGTGTGGGCTCTGGCCGTGCCTGCGCCCCAGGGGGCTCCTGCTCCATGTGGGACCCAGCCCCCAGCCCTGAGCCTGGCCCCCCTCCGGATGGTGTGTTGGGGGGGTGGCTGCACCCCACCATCCCCTCCCACCCTTCTGGGAACCGCTTCATCGCATCGTGTTTGTTTTCACCTGGTAGGTGACATTTGTGTGACATTTTCTACCTCCGCTGACGCTGGTGGGGCAGGGCCTGGCTGGCACCGGGGGGGTGGGGAGGGGGCATTGCAGGGTGGTGGCATCGCTCCCGGGGGGCTCCCCAAGGCCGGATTCACCCACAGTTGTTCTCTCCCCCCCGTTGCCAGCGGGGGGCATTTCCATCCACGCCCCCATCAGCATCAGCCCCCCCAGCTCAGAGGTGTGAACCCGAGCCAGGATCCTGCCCCCCACCCCCGGCGCCCCCAGGCCCCTGCCGAGGAGCGGGGCTGCCCTGGGCTCCGGGGCTGAATGTGTGCCCTGCTCCCATGGGGCCGGGCTCCCTGGGCCCCTGCCTGAAGGGCTGTGCTGAATGTACCCCCCCGTCCCCCCCCCCCCCGTGTCCGTGTGTCCGTCCTCTGTGTTTGCAGCTGGGTCCGCAGGGCAGAGCTGCCGGCCTCCCCAGGCCGCGCACCGCTCGCAGCACGTGCAGAGCCCCCCCCCGCACGCACCCACAGCCCCCCTGTGCCTTCCTCCAGCACCGGTCCCCCCCCCCCGGTCCCCAAGCTGTGACGGCCCCGTGGTGCTGAGCTGTGCCCCGGGCTGGGAGCCCTGCCCCAGCCCCGCTGCGCCCCTGAGGGCCGGGCTGGTGTGGGGTCCCCACGGTGCTGCGGGGTCCCCAAGGTGCAGCGGGGTCCCCATGGTGCTGCAGGATCCCCTAGGTGCAGCAGGGTCCCCAAGGTGCAGCGGGGTCCCCAAGGCGCAGCGGGGTCCCCAAGGTGCAGCGGGGTCCCCAAGGCGCAGCGGGGTCCCCAAGGCGCAGCGGGGTGCGTGGTGCCGCTGGTGCCCCCTTGCTTTTGTTTCCCATTTCTCCGTAGCTCGAAGGCCCCGGATGACTGCGGGCTGGGATGGGCCGGGCTGGGGTCACTGGTGCTAACTGGTGCTAACTGCAAGCCTCGGAAATCCTTTTGGAGGAGGGCACAGAGCATCGCTGGGTCTGGGCAGCGGGCTGGCCCCCCCCGGGACCCGCACTCCTCCTCTCCCACCAGTAACGGGCAAAAAAATCCCCCATCCAGCCGAGCTCCAGGGACAGCCCCTTGTCCAGCCGGGCTCTCAGCGGAGGAGGCTTCTGTTATCCTCAGGGAAGCGCGACGGGAAGATGGGACCCAGGGGGGGGGTTTGGGGTGTGGGGGCAGCCAGGAGCCCCACGGCCCTGGGAGCCATCGAGCGGTGCCGTGCCGGTGCCGGTTCCTGCACCCTCTGCCCGTGCCCCCAGGGTTCGGAGCCACGCAGCCGGGGGTCATCTGCGCCCCCCCCCACCCCGTGTGCTCTTTCCCCGGGGGGGCGCGGGTCGGAGGGACACTTTTCTATGCACTCAAGCCACGGTCCCCTCAGCCCCGGGCTGCTCCCGTGTCGGGGTCAGGGCAGCGGGTGCAGGAGCCGGGGCTGGCTGCGGCACGTGGGGCTGGGCCCCCTCCCCACACACAGCTCCCCCCGCACCGCGCTTGCAGCCCCCATGCCTGGCTTAGCCCCAGGCCGACGGGGGCTGAACAGCCAGCGCCAAGGGGGGGCCAACCCGGCTGGTGGTGGTGATGATGGTGGTGCCAGGCCATCAGCACCCGCTGGCAAGGGAGCGCCGAGGGGGCTCGACCCAGGGCTGAGCTGGGCGCTGCGGGGCAGCTCCGGGGCTGCTCCAGCTCCCCCTGGGGAAGGGGGTCCTGGTCCCGGGGGGGGGCAGCACGGGGCAGGCAGCGGGGCTGCCCCGGGTTCAGGGAATGGGGGGGTGGGGGGACGTGGTTCGGATCGGGGCTGAGCTCTGCTGCTCTCGGCCGGGGCTGTTTTCTCCCCGGAGGGGGCAGCTGGGGGCTGCGTCCCGGCGGGTCTCAGCCACGTCCCCATGGTGCTCGGGACCGGGAGCCCGGCTGTCACGTACTGTAAATACTCCGTGTGCCACCTTCTTCTCTGGGACCCTCGGCGCGGGCAGGGGGTGAGCGGGAGACCGGGGTCTGACCGAGACTTTTTTGTATACCACAAACTTTTTGTATATTTTTAATTTTGCTGCAACATGAGATATTAAATTCATTTCAATAAGCCCTGCCTGCCGGAGCTTGTCCTTGCTGGCACCTCCAGCTCTCCCTGCTCTGCACCGGTGGCTCCAGGTCAGGGCTCTGCAGGGGAGCAGGGCTCTGCGTGGCCGTGCCGGGGTGCTGGGGGGGCTCTGTCTTGGGGTGCTGGGGACATCAGGGACAGGGCCGGATGGCTGCGGAGGTGCCGCCTGTCCAAGGCCCCCGCTGGCACTGCCCTGGCGCAGCGGCCGGCAGGGAAGGGGTGCGCGGGCAGGATGCGGTGTGCCGGGAGGAAACTGCCGGACACGGCCCCGGCCCAGCTCTCCCAGGCTGAATTCCTCCCTGCCGGAGGCCCTGGTCCCCATCCAGCCCCCAGACCCACGGTGGGTCTCGAGCCCCATGGGCAGCTGCAGGGTCGGGGTGCTTCAGGGGCTCCTGCGTGGGCTCCAGCTGGAGCCTTCCCCCGTGGCAGGGCCACTCGCAGGCAGGGCAGCACAGGGGCAGCGAGGGGCAGGGAGCCCCCGAGTGAAGCCACGGGGAGGGGGCTG
Source organism: Oxyura jamaicensis (assembly GCF_011077185.1). NCBI lineage: Eukaryota > Metazoa > Chordata > Aves > Anseriformes > Anatidae > Oxyura > Oxyura jamaicensis. The sequence goes on from NC_048912.1 coordinate 15,031,432, forward strand.
ATGCGGGGCCATGGGAGCCGCGGGGCAGCGAGGGGCAGGGGCTGCTCTGCTGCCTGGTCCCGGGGCACCCCCAGCCCCAGTCCTGGTCCCATCCCAGTCCTAGCCCTGTCCCAGTGCCAGCGCCAGTCCCAGTGCCAGTCTCGTCCCAGTTCCGCCGCAGCCCCAGTCCCAGCCTGAGCCCAGTTCCAGTCCCAGTCCTGTCCCAGTCCCGTCCCAGCCCAGCCCAGCACCCCCCCGGCGGGGCAGGAACTCACATCAGAGCCGTCCTGGTGGAGTTTCCGACACAGGAAAACAACAAAGGCGTTGGACGGGGAGGACGGCGGCAGCGCCATGGACTGCGAGGCCAAGAGGGGGAAGAAGGTGAGCGCGTTTCGGGGGCCGCGGGGCGGGCAGGAGCAGCTCTGCAGCACCCGTGGTGCCTGGGGCGAGGGGTGGGGAGATGGGGGGGGTCCCCACCTGCTGTCCCCTGGGGCTGAGCCCCGAAGTGGCGCAGATCTGGGGGCCCCAATGAGGAGGAGCTGTGCAGTGCCGGGGCTGACCCCCCGCCCCGTGGTGACGTGCCCCCGCACCCCGCTGTCCCCCGCAGGGCTTCGTGTCGCCCATCAAGCGGCTGGTTTTCCCCAAGGCCGCTCGGAAGCCGGCGCTCCGCAGCAGCGTCTACCGGCGGCCGCTGCACTCGGTGCCCCTCTACCCCCCCCGACTACCTGATAGACCCCCAGATCCTGCTGCACGACTACGTGGAGAAGGAGGTGAAGGTAACGGGCTGGGGGTGCCAGGGTCACCAGCGACCCCACCTGCCATGCATTAGGCCACCACCCACAGTGGCCAGCAGGGTCCTGGCCCCCTCCTGTCCTGGACAAACCCCCAAGGAAGGGGGGAGCAGGCTGGGGGTGCGGGCAGGCTCCCCACCACCCCAGCCCAGGGAGGTGCAGGCTGCCCGTGGGGCCGTGGCGGTGGGAGGACGCAGAGCCCCCGCCCCAGTGCCCCCCAGGGCTGGCCTTCCTCCCACAGGGCTCCCCCCTGCCTTCCCCAAAACCCCTTGGGGCTTTGCCCCCCCCAGTTTTTAGGGCACCTGACCTGGGTGACAGCCTCCCTGAACCCCTCCAGCCGGGATGAGGTGCTGCAGCTGCTGGACACCGCCAGGGTAAGAGGGCGCCCGGCACCCCACGGGGACGTCCCCGCGCTGCCCCGCGGTGCCCCCGGTCCCCCCATGACCCGGCACTCGCTCTGCCCCACAGCAGCTGAAGGAGCTGCCCCTGCAGACGACGCCGGAGCAGGACAGCATCCTGAGCCTGTCCGCCCGCTGCCTCCTGCTCACCTGGCGCGACGACGAGGAGCTGATCCTGCGCATCCCCACGCACGAGATCGCCGCAGCCTCCTACCTGCGCGACGACGCCCTGCACCTCCTCATCCTCAAAACGGGTGCGGGCGCCCTGCTGGGGTCCCAGCACGATGCCCTGACCCCGAGCACCCCGTGTGCCCTCCCGGGGCGGCAGCCTTGCTCCCAGCACCGGCTGCCACCATTAAATAATGGTGGTGGGAAAGGATCCTGGAAGTGCCCCCCCCCCCCCCCCGTGATGGGCGCACAGGGGCTCCGGTGCTTTGATCACCAACCCTGTGCTCAGCCACCAGCCACAGCTGTGCCCTAATCCCCCTGCTCCCACCCCACCGCAGCCCCCACCACCCAGCCCCACCGCCCCCAGCTCACTGGGCCTCCCATATCCCCCCGCCACCCCCAGCCCCTCTGCTTCCCACCCGGCTGCGGAGCCAGGGCTGAACTGGGGGCCGGGTGGGCTGGGGATCGCAGCCCCCACCCTGACACCCCGTCCCTCCTCGCTGCCTCCAGGCCTGGGAGTGGACCCGGTCCCTGCCGGCGCACACCCCGAGGCGGCCCCGGTCGGCATGCCGGAGGCAGCCCCCGCCGAGAAGCGTCCGGGGGGGCGCCTGGCCAGAGCCGGGGCGTCTGGGGGGCCCGATGGAGCGGCGGCACACCATCTGCAGCCTGGACTGGCGGGCGGCGCGGGGCGGGCAGGAGGGCCGGCAGGGCGGCAGCCTGGAGCGGCGGCGGGGCGGCAGCTGGGAGCGGCGGCAGCGCGGGCGGCCCTCGGGGAGCTGGGAGCGGCGGCAGCCCTGCGGAGGCAGCTGGGAGCGGCGTCGAGCCGGCACGGCCGGCGGCAGCTGGGAGCGCGGCACCGGCTTCGGCAGCTGGGAGCGGCGGCACGCCGGCAGCAACCCCTTGGACCCCCAGGAGCCCTGCCCCGATGCCTACTCCAACCTCGTCATCCTCGCCGTGCCCAACAGGGTGAGCGGCCCTGGCATGCGCCCACCCCCCTGGCATGCGCCCACCCCCCTGGCATGCGCCCACCCTTCTGGCATGTGCCCACCCCCCCCGGCATGCGCCCACCTTCCCTTCTCCCCCCCTTCCTGCTGCAGGATGCGGCCGAGGAGTCCTGCGCGCTCATCTGCCAGGTCTTCCAGATCATCTACGGGGACCAGAGCATCGAGTGCGTGGACCGCGCCGGGTACCACTACACCTCCACGCCCACGCGGCCCTGGCTCTCCAGCAGGAGTGAGTGGCTGGGGGGGGGGGGGGGTGGGATGCCGCGTGGGACTGCAGGGGGCTGGGGGGCTTGGGCACAGCACGGGGGGGGCCTGCCCTGGCTCTCAGAGCTTGGCTCTCCCTCCCCAGGTGAGAGCTGCCGCACGGACGGGACGTACGGCTACGACGCCGACTTCAGCTCCTTGTGAGTCTGGCCTCCCCCGGGTGCCCCCATGGTGGGTGCCCGTCCCAGCTGCAGACCCCCCAGCCCTGCCCAACGGACCCGCTGACCCCACGCCCCCGCCCTCCCACAGCAATGGCTCCGAGACGTTCGAGGCGTATTACAGCGGGGCCTCCTCGCCCTCCTTCCACCAGTCCCACCACAGCCTGGCCACCGCCTGCAGCGGCAGCGACCAGAGCAGCGCGGGGCTGGAGCAGCTGCAGGACTACATGGTGACGGTGAGGGCGCGGGGGGGGACCCTGCTCCTCTCCGGGTGCCGGGGAGCAGCCGGCCAGGTGCGGGGTGGTGGGGTTGAGGCTGTGCGCTGCCCCCAGCCCCGAGCCGTCCCCGTGTCCCCGCAGCTGCGCAACAAGCTGTCACCCCAGGAGATCCAGCAGTTCGCCGTGATGCTCCGCGAGTACCGGCTGGGCACGCCGGTGCAGGAGTACTGCGCCGACCTCCTGCGCCTCTACGGGGACCGGAGGAAGTTCCTGCTCCTGGGTGAGCGCAGGGGTACCCGCCCCAGCCGCTGGGGTGTCCGAGCAGCCCCAGCAGTGGGTTACTGCCTCACGTTGGCCGTGTCCGTGTGTCCTTTGGGGATGGGGAGCTGGTCCTGGGTGTGCACCAGGGGGTGTTGGGCCCCCGCTGCTTTGCGAATGCCTCTGCCCGGGCTGGCTGGCCCCCCCCCGGGCACGGTCACCCCGAGCCTCACGGCGCCTGTCGCAGGAATGAGGCCCTTCATCCCCGACCAAGACATCGGGTACTTCGAGACCTTCCTGGAGAGCATCGGCATCCGCGAGGGCGGCATCCTCACCGACAGCTTCGGCCGCATCAAGCGCAGCATGAGCAACACGTCGGCCTCGGCCGTGCGGAGCTACGACAGCTGGTCCCTGCGCTCCGAGTCCGAGTCCTTCAACCGCATGATCACGGACATCACCCACGACATCGAGGCGCTGGCGCGGGACGAAGAGGAGGAGGAGGAGGAGGAGGACAATTATCTGTGAGGGGCTGCTGCAACCCGGCGGGCCCCTCGCTGCTCTCCAGCGCGGTGCTGGAGCTCCACGCCTGGATGGGCAGGGTGCCGGCTGCCTGGCGCTGTCCCCACTTTGTCCCCACGGGAGGGGACAAGGCTCTGCACTGCCCTGGCAGCTCTCGGCTGGGCTGGTGGCGAGGCAGGGCAGCCCCCCCACCCCCCAGCAGCGCCCCGTGCTGTCATTTTGGCAGATCGCAATTAAACGCCTGGGCTGGGAGCAGCCGCCGTCCTGATGTCCCGGGGCAGTGCCTCGGGGGCCCCCCCGGCAGGACCGGGATGGGGCAGGGGGGAGCAGGGCGGGCAGGGGCCGTGCTGCCCGCAGAGCTGTCCCCTAACAGCGCTGTCCCCAAATCCTGGACGGCACGGGGGCGACGGGGGCTGCTCGGTGCCACGGGGGTGCCACACGGCCCCTGAGCTGCCGTCGCCCCCAGCCCACTCGGGGGCGCTCGGGGTGACGGAGCCGGGCAGGGGCCGTGGGACGGGCGTCCCGGGGACACCGGGGCCGGGAGAGGAGCGGCACGGCCCGACGGGGGGCACCGGCTGTCCCCGTCCCTGCTCCCCGGGGGCGCAGCGCGGGGGTCCCACTCCGGCCGCCTGCACCCGGGAGGGGAGGGGGCGCTACCGGGAGGGGTGGGGGCGTTACCGGGAGGGGCGGGGCCACACCGGGAGGGGCGGGGCCTAGGCGGGGCGGGGCGCGGAGGGCACCCGAGCTGAGCGCCGCGGCGGCAGCCCCGGCTCCGGGAGCGGGACCGGGAGCGGGACGTGCCCCGGGACGTGGCCCCGGACGGCGGCCGAGGTGAGAGCGGAGCCCCGGGGGGCGGCAGGGCGCACGGAGCTCCCGGTACCGGTACCGGGCTGCCCGGCCGGACGGTCGCTGCCCGGGACAGCCGGTGCTGCCGGGGTCCTGCACCGTGCTGGCACGGGTCTGGCCCCGTCCTGTCCCCGGGTGGTCCGGGGGGGGGGCCTCGGGGGGGGAGGCGATGTCCGGGGAGGTGGGAAGGTGACACCGGGGTGCGGGGAGGGGAGGGTTGGGGTGGTACTGGGGTGCCCCGGGCTCACTCCGTGGAGGTGCCGCCCGATGCGGGGCTCACGGGGGGCTGCAGGGGCCCCGCCGCCCCCGTCCCAGCAGTGAGGACACGGGGCCGCGGGCGGCTGAGCTGCGGTGTGCCCACGCCTTCACACCTCCGCCACTTCCCGTCCTGTCCCCAGCGCTCAGGGACGGCCAGGCCAGCTGCGGGACCCGGGATGTGCCAGGGAGCAGCTCCCAGCGCCGGTGCTCCCCGGTGCCACCGGAGCCTGCGGGAAAGCCCTCGGCACCGGGTCGCTGCGTGTGATGGTGACCTGGGGTGCTGCAGGGCTTGGGGCCGCGGGATGCTCGGCTCCCCAGGGGCCTGGTGCTGTCCTGCTCAGCACTGGGCCCTTGGGCTTTGCTGGGAGCTGGTCCCAATGTCTGAGTCCAGGGTGTCCTCTGGGAGAGGGACGTGCTCCCTGCCCCTGTCGGCTCGGGCTGCTGCTGCCACCCTGACAAGGGGTTTGGCGGAGGCTTTGGCATGCTAGAAAGGATGAGGAGTGACGGTGGCTCGGTTGGGAGGTGACAGCGGTGGTCCCTCGAGGGCTGTGGGACCAAGGCAGTGCTGTGCACATCCCCTGCGATGCAGGGGCCGTTTGCTTCCTCCTTCGCCGTCACTGCCTGCACCCTTCTCCTTTCCCCTGTGCTGAGGTCTCCACCGGACAAAGGGAAGTGTCCTTTCTGGGGGGGGTTTCCCCAGCACTTGCTGCTTCTGGCAGCAGGTTTTCCTGCTGATGTTTCTTTGGGGGGAGCTGGGGAAAGCTGAGCACTTGGCTTCATCCTGGGCTGGTGGCTGCCAAAGGCAGCTTCACCCTGCAGGGCACGTCTGGGGGCCTGTGCCGAGGGGTGCCAGCCCACACCAGCACCCAGGGCTCCTCTTGCCTTCTTCCTGGCCTCCCTGGGCTTCCACCCCATGGGCTCAGTGCCCAGATGGGCTCCCCGGGCCCCTGCTGGCCCTGGCCACCCTTCTGTACCCGTCCCCAGGTCTTGGCAGGGCCCAGCCCACAGCACAGCCATTGTCTTGGATGTGGTCGTGTCCTGGGCTGAACCACTTTCCATTTCCCTTCTTTTAAAGAAAAAAAAGAATAACAGTGCCAAAACCGTGCTGGGCTGGTGAGCTCCGAGCACCTGGAGACACCGGAGCCCCGCTTCCCTGCTGCGGAGCTCAGCCCCGGCACCCTGGGCAGGGAAAGCTTTTTGGGGGAGCAGCGGAGCTGCGTCCTGGCACCCTGCCTGTCCCAAACTCACCTCCTGCTACGGCTTTCCCTACACCACAAGATCCCTTTTCCTTCTCGCCCCTTGACGCCCCTGCCCGTGGCTCCGACCATCCGGGCTGGGTGCTGGTGCTGTGCGTGGTGCTGGGGGAGCGGAGCCCGTCCTGCCCGGGGGAGCGGGGCCGGGGCAGGAGCCGCAGGCGTGGGGCTTTCTGCTCTGTCGCAACGGCTCCACTTCCCCTGCCCCCCTTCACAGGATGGGTTGCGTGAAGTCGAAGGAAGCTGACATCCCAGACAAGGTGATAAAAACGGGTCTCGGCCCCAGCCTGCAGCTGGGCCACTACGTGAAGGACCCCACGGCTGACAACAAGCACGTAAGTGGGAGCCGTCGTGCCCCCGCTGGGAGGGGGGTGCTCAGCCCTGGAGCCACCCATGCGGGCTCTGCCCGTGGCCTCGCTGGAGCTGCGGGAGCGCCGAGCCTGGGGCTGGCCGGGGGCGCTGGGATGGGAGCACAGGGCCTGCCCAGCCCAGGATGGAGCAAGGCACAGGGCGAACCCGGTGGAAATAAAGGGATTATGGAGAAAGAGGGAGAAAAATGAGGGTTTCGGGGAGGGAGGCAGGGAGATGCTGGTGCAGTGGCTGAGATTCCTGTGGTGTACCGGTCTCTGCCACCCGTGACTTCCCTCTGTTTGTTGTCCTGCTTTCCAGCACAATGCCTGCAGCGCTGTGCCCCTGCCGGTGGATGGTGAGTACGCGTGGTCCTGCGGGCACGTGGGGGTCCTCAGCCCAGGATCGAGCCCAGCTGGACCTGGCAGCCTGGGAGCTCCGGGCTCCCTCCGAGCGCAGTGCGGCCGTGGCGCAGGGTGGCAGGGACCTGGTCCCACCGCAGGGACGGGTGCCCAGGACCACCTCTTGCCACAGGCCCGGGGGACAGCGTGGTGCTGGCGCTCTATGACTACGAGGCGATGCACGCTGGGGACCTGAGCTTCAAGAAGGGAGAGCGGCTGAAGGTCCTGGAGGAGTAAGTGTCCCCCGCCGCAGGGTGTCCTGAAGGCTCGTGTGGCCCTGCTTGCTGTTTGTCTGGACTTTGCCCGTTTGCTCTGTGCTGTAGCGTGCCGGTGACCACGCGCCCTGGGTGCCGCTGGCACGAAGGAGCTGGTGGTGCCCAGCACTGACCCGCTGCCGTCTTTATCCTCAGGAAGGGGGAGTGGTGGCAGGCACGGTCGCTGGTGACAGGGCACGAGGGCTTCATCCCCAGCAACTACGTGGCCCGAGCTGACTCGCTGGAGACAGAAGAGTGAGCGTCCCCCCGGGGCCAGCCCCTCCTGTGTGCTCCCCGCGAGCTCCTGCCTTGCCCAGCGTGGCCATCCCCCCTCCTGCCCCGTGTCCCCCCTGTGGCAGGGGCTGACGCCCCCCAGCCCACACGGCCTTGGCTTTCTGGTCCCTGACGGAGGTTGCTGCGTGCTCTGTTCCTGCCGCAGGTGGTTTTTTAAGGGCATCAGCAGGAAGGATGCGGAGCGGCTGCTGCTTGGCCCTGGGAACATGATCGGATCCTTCATGATACGGGACAGCGAGACCACCAAAGGTACCGAGGGACCCCACAGGGTGAGGGAGAGCTCCCCTCATGCAGATCTGCCTGGGTGAGGGGCTCCGGACCCTCCAGGGAGCTCTGCTTTCCTGCTGGGCAGGAGCTGGGATCCGCTCCCTCTGCCAGCACCCCTACGAGAGCCGCAGCACTGCTGTGTGCCTGAGCCCTGCAGGGTCCAGGGATGCCCGGTCCCTCCGAGGCTGCCTTTGGTGTTTGGGGCTCATCTGGCCTTGTTCTGGGGCTGAGGGGGTGATGGTGGCAAGCAGGGGACAGTGCTGAGCTGGTGGCTCGGCCGGGTGCTGCTGGGACCCGCATGTGTGTCCGGGAGCCGGGGGGGCACTGCCCCATGCTGCAGCTCGCCCTTCCCCGAGCAGGCTGCTACTCCTTGTCGGTGCGGGACGGGGACGGCCTGCAGGGAGGCAGCGTGAAGCATTACAAGATCCGGACGCTGGATAGCGGCGGCTTCTACATCTCCCCACGCAGCAGCTTCGACACGCTGCAGGAGCTGGTCGAGCACTACAAGGGTGAGCCCCGGGGCATCGCTCCAGCATGGTCCTGCCCGGCACCGCCGCTCGTGGTACCCAGCAGCGGGTGGTGGTGCCCTGAATGCCTGCAGTGCCCAGGGCTGCCCGTCCCCAGGCCGGTGCCCTGGCAGTGCCACGTCCCTGTTGCGGTGCTGGTGTCTGACACTGGGTCGTGTCCTGCACCCACGGGGGCTGTGGCGGGCTCTGCGCTTCGTAGCACGAAGCCCGGCTGATGGCACTGGGCGCTCCCCGGCAGGGCAAAGCGACGGGCTGTGCCAGAAGCTCACCTACCCCTGCTGCATGCCCAAACCCCAGAAGCCCTGGGAGAAAGACGCGTGGGAAATCCCTCGGGAGTCTCTGCAGCTGGAGAGGAAGCTGGGAGCCGGGCAGTTCGGAGAAGTGTGGATGGGTGAGAGCGGGGGGAGGCGGCTGGGAGGAGGAGGAAGGTGATGGTGAAGGAGGAAGGGCGAGGGGTGGGAGAGGAGGTGGAGGGGTGGCAGGGGGTGGGGGGGTGCCCCGCGAGCAGACAGTGAGGAAGCAACTGGAGGGAGGAGAGAGGGGCACTGGGAAGTAGTGGTGGCCCTGTCCTTCCCGCAGGGACAGCCAGGGACTGCGCGTGGTCTCCAGCCGTCACGCAGCAGCTCTGCCTGCGGGAGTGGGGGTTTGGCTGCAAAGCCCGGTGCTCCCAGCGTGGGGTGCCTGGGGAGGGCTGGGCACCCTGGGGAACGGCCTGCGTCCCCCCCCCCCCCAGCTACCTACAACAAGCACACCAAGGTGGCGGTGAAGACCATGAAGCCCGGCAGCATGTCCGTGAGCGCCTTCCTGGAGGAGGCCAACCTCATGAAGACCCTGCAGCACGACAAGCTGGTGAAGCTGCACGCCGTCGTGACCAAGGAGGAGCCCATCTACATCATCACCGAGTTCATGGAGAAAGGTGCCACCCGCGTCCCTGCGGTGCAGGACCGGCTCCCCCCATCCCCGGGGAAGACGTGGGCTCTGGGGGGATGTGGGGACGGCCCTGGGAGAGGAGGGATGGGGACAGATGGAGGAGGATGGGACCTGTGCTGCCTGCGGGTGGGTTTGGGAGCCGGTGAGCCCCAGAGGGTCCTGGAGCAGCGTCACGGCCCTGGCTGAGCTGAGCCCAGCACCCTGCCTGCCCGCAGGGAGCTTGCTGGATTTCCTGAAGAGCGAGGAGGGGAACAAGCAGCCGCTGCCGAAGCTGATCGACTTCTCTGCCCAGGTGAGGAGGGGACAGACCTTTCTTGGCTCCCTGCTCCAGCTCCCGGGACATGGGGCCGGCTGCTGGCACCCTGGGGCTTGCAAAGCTGAGCTCGACCCCCTCCGATCCCCCTGAGAGCTCATCTCCAGGCGTTTGGGAGGCAGCCTGAGAGCAGCCTGTCCACAGCTCGGGCAGGTAGGGCCTGCAGAGCCCCCCGGGGACAGGCTCATGGGCTGGGAAATTTGGGGAAGGGGCTGGTGAGGGTCACGGTGCCATGCGAGGCAGCCCGCTGCGTGCTCCTAGCGTGGGAGCAGGTGTGCAGGAAAGGAGAAGTGGTTGCTTCCTCCCCATTAACCCGGTAGCTGCAGCCAGCACCGGGCTGTGCCCAGCACCCCAAAGCAGCACAGACCCTGTCAGGAGCCAGGAAGGAACCTCTGTTGGGGCCGAGGGTCTCTGCCCTGCAGGTCACAGCCCTGGGGGCCCGCGGCACAGTTCTGCATTTTGGAAGCCACGGGGTGAGGGGCCGGAGCTGGTTCTCACCTGCTCACGTTTGCCCGGTCCTGTCTCCAGGACACCCCAGGTCTGGCTGGCATGGCCCCCCCCTGGGGAGCAGCAGCATCGGAGCTACAGATCTATGTCCATCGCTGCTGATGTGACAGTCACCTGAAAACAGTGCTCGGTGTGATACAGCCCAGGGGACAGCCTTCACGAGAGCACTGCAAGGAACATACCGTGCCATTTCCCCCCACGGCAGTGCCTATGGGAGCTTTATGGCAGTGACTGCACTTAAAATCATCTTCCAGCCACGGGCTGGAGGAAGGCACGTGGAGAGGAAGGGGTACTCAGTGAAAGCAGTGTCGGGGTTATTTTCAGGAGCTGCCTTTGGGTACAGCTGAGTGTGCTCTTACACATACAGCTTTACGTGTGCAATCATTTGTGCAACCACTGCTTTGTCGCCGCTGCTTCTGCAGCACTTGCAGCCGGCGGCCACAGCCAGCGACCACTGAGCTGAGCCTGGTGCCTCGGTGAAATAATTCATGGAGGAACCTGAGCAACAGCAGGGCCCAGGCGCAGGAGGTTTAGGGCAGGTCTCTGGCTCCTCGAGCTGGCTGTGGCCGCGCCGAGCAGCGAGGCAGGCGTGCAGCCATCTGCTCCCGGCAGGCTGTCCCCCTGTCCCCTCCAGACCTCGTGCCGCAGCTGCAGCACCGGGGCAGAGCCCGCAGTGCCTGCACAAGGGCAGCAGCCAGTGAGCCCGGGCTGGGGCTGAGTCACTGCAAGCAAAACCGCCCGTGGCCCTGGAAATGATCCTTCCGCCCTTGCGGTGCTGCTTTACTTCTGTATTTTGTGGGTCTCTGCACCTTGCCCCGGTCCAGCCTTGTGGGTGCAACGGCAGGGCTGACTTCGTGGGCTGCTCTCGAGGCCCTCAGGCACCTCCCTGTCCTCGCCCAGGGACCATCATGGGTTTTCTCTGTCCACCCCAGAGAAGCTCTGTACTGCTGACAGACTCTGACTGCAGCAGGTAAAGTCCCTTTGGTGTCCCCTCAGCAGCGCGTGGCTTGCCCAGCTGTTACACCTCGACCCGTGGACATCCACAGACACTCGCTCACGAGCACGTCAGCTCCTCGGACACCAGCTCTCGCTGCTTTTTTCACGTGTGGCCTTTGTGCTGGCCTGGCCACCCAAACCCCTCATTTCTTTCACAAGGGGCTCCCTGTGCTGGGAGTGGTTCCCATGCAGCAGTCCATCACAGCCACGGCTCAGCCGCCTTTGGCCCTGCTTCTCTTGTACTCGCCAGAAGCAATTCAGCTCTTTTCCATTCCTAGCACAGCCGCTTTTAGGGTTTTTGTGTTATTTCAGACAGCCCCCTTGCCTTTTTCTGCTTTTTGCAGATTGCAGAAGGGATGGCTTTTATTGAGAAGAGGAACTACATCCACAGAGACCTGAGGGCTGCCAATATTCTAGTGTCAGCAATACTGGTGTGCAAGATCGCAGACTTCGGCCTGGCCAGGATCATTGAAGACAACGAGTACACGGCCCGGGAAGGTAGGAGAGCTGCTGTGGGAGCCTGGCCGCTTTCTGAGATGGTGAAGGGTTGTGGGATTCCCTTAAAGCCACTTAAAACGTGCAGCTTTGGCAGCAAGGGCCCAGGGAGGGACACACTGCGTAAATGGACAGATGAGTGGAAGCTCATTTGCATTGCTTCACACCTTCCTGTTTGCTTCTTGTTCCCCATATTTCACTACGAGTTTCTCAGCATTTGGGTTATAGCTCATGCTTCTCATTGGATCTCTTTGTCCAGGTGCCAAGTTTCCCATTAAATGGACTGCACCAGAAGCCATCAATTACGGATCTTTCACTATAAAATCAGATGTCTGGTCCTTTGGGATCCTCCTGACCGAAATCATTACCTACGGGCGCATCCCATACCCAGGTACGGAGCTGAAATGCCTCCTCATGCTTCCAAAAGATGTGCTCCGTGTTCTGGGTCCCGTCTATGGGATCTGCTTCTCCGTGAAGTTAGGTCACTGAAAACAGGGGCAATAGCAGGAAATTTGAATCTCACGCTGGGAGCAGAGCTGGAAGATCCCTGGACAGCACACGGATTTGTGTGCACACCACTAACCCATGCTCTTCTGCTGCCTGCAGATTAAGCGTGTTTGGAAGTAGCACAGGAGTTCAGGGCTGATAGCTGGGCCAGATGTTTTAGGGAAGGCTCAAACGATCTGCAAATCGTCATCATTAGGAGCCACCCTGTACTGTATACTAATTGTTTCTCTGGTGCCCTTTTTCAATGGAAAAGGGTTCTGCACAAGGACGTTGCCACAAGTGGTCCGTGAAGGCTGCGGGGTGGCTTGAAGGGCTGTGAGGGAAGGACCAGCTCTGCCATCGGCACTAGCTTATTTTTATCGGTGACACTGGAAGGAATGGCTCATTAAAGACTCAGCAGATGGAGAAATGCCGCCTTTATTTTGGGGGAAATTTATACAAAACAATTAACAATTCCCATCTGATCTGCTCAAACGGGGTACAAAGCCGCATGCACCAGCCCAGTCGTTCGCATGTTTCCCTGAACAGTAGGAGCTCCCCTTCCCCTGCTCCTCCAGCCTGTCCCTTTTCTCCCTAGTGACAGTGTCCAAACTGTTGGGTTATATTTCTTCGTTGCCTTTTCAAGAAATCAGTGACCAGCTGTGAAACATTCACCCGTTCTGCTCCGTTCCTCCAGGGATGTCGAGCGTGGAGGTGATCCGGGCCCTGGAGCGCGGCTACCGCATGCCCCGCACGGAGAACTGCCCCGAGGAGCTGTACGACATTATGCTGAGGTGCTGGAAGACCAGACCAGAGGATCGCCCCACCTTCGAGTACACGCAGAGTATTTTGGAGGATTTCTTCACTGCGACAGAGGGCCAGTATCAGCAGCAGCCATAACGCAGAAAGTTTGGTGGACACGGCGGACAGCCCCGCACTGTGCGCGCCGTGTTAGCAGCAGCGAGCACATGCACCCTGCTCTCCCCTGTCCCGCTCTCGATCTGTGCACACCTTCCTCGTCTGCTGGCCTGGCCCAGAAACCAAAGACTTCCTGAGGAGGCTTGGTTAGGAGCAAGGGCATGATGAAGCAGTGCTCCGGCCACCCCTGGGGCTGCCAGAGCGGGGATAAGCGAGGCAGGGCTGCGCCTTGTGCCTTCCGCACGTGGCAGTCTGCGGGGCAGCAGCACCCCGGGCCGTGCCTGCTGGTGGGTGTCCAGCTGCCATGGGAGCACCACGCGAACAGGGCTGGGGCCACGGCTGCTTCGGCTACGGGGGAAAAAAGAAATAGTTGTTTTTTTTTTTTGAGCCGTCTGAGATCTTATCGTGCCGCTTTGCAGAAGTAGGGGCTTGTGCTGCACGGTGCTTGCTGAAAAGCCGTTCTGCCCTGGGCGCGCTGTGCAGTGCCCACTGGCCGCTCGCGCCCGCGCGCTGGTGAAACCCCAATGGCACTGCGTGGCGGCACCTCAGCTCGTCTCTGCCTCAGGGGCCTCGGTTTGAAGCGTTACTGAAACGAGTCTCTCCCAAAGCCCTCCTGGATCTGTGGTTTTTGTTTGTTTGTTTTTACTTTTTTTTTTTTTTTTTGTGGTACTTTTTTTTTGTGGCACTTCATCTGTTGAGTGCAAGTTTTGGTGAGCCCGCTTCAGCACGGAGGGCAGCATATATGCAGTGTATGGCTATGCAATTACCGAGTTTTTTAGCGATGGGACAGGTCTACCCCCCCCCCCGATCTGCCCCCGTGCGACCTCGAGCCCTTGCTGGAGCCTGGCCCCTGCTTCAGCTGCAGCCCCTGCAGCGCTCCCGGGGCTGCTCCCCTCCGCTCCAACGCCTCTGCTTCGCCCACGGATGTCATTTACCTCGTTCCCTCTGATCTGCATTACCAGCAACGAGCCACGCGCTCCTTCCCCGCTCATTTTATGGCTCTGATCATTTTTAGTATTTAATGGCAGGGTGTTTAGGGAAGAGGAATAGAGGAAGTAAGGTTTTTAGGGGGTGTTCTTTACTTCTTCCACCAACGACCTTCCACGACTGATTATTTTTTCCTCGTATACAGACAAATACCGTTTTTGGATGCTTTTATTATCAGCTTTCAGAAGCTTTTTTTTTTTACAGTCAATAAACTATTTAAACAGCCCCAGCGTTGCAGCACCCCCCGGGGCGACCCGGTGGCAGCGGGCCCAGAGCTCGCCAAACGCTCCCGAGGCGCCTCCTCTCGGCTGCCCCCGGTGCAGACGGAGCCTCAGCCCCCGGGGCTTTGTCGAGGCCTCTCCGGGGTCGCTGCCGCCCGGGGCAGGCCCAGGGGGCCGTGTACCGGGAGGGCCGGGCCGCGGCCCCGGTGCCCGCCCAGGCCACGATGCCCGCGCTCGGTGCGCTGCCCTCAGTAAAGATGGCGGCGCAGGCCTCGGGGCATCGCCTCACGCCCAGCGTCGCCCCGGCCGCCGCCGCCGTCCCCCCGCTCCCCCAGCCCCGTTAGCGCCGGGCCGGGCCCCGCGCGGCCGCTGTTGGCGGCTCCGGGCCGGGCCGGGCCGGGCCCGCCGAGGCCGCTGTCGCCATGGCAACGGGCCCCGCAGCCAACCGCTGGCCGCTTCCGCTGACGTCAGCGCCGACACGTGGATCCAAGATGGCGGCGGCGATGGTGAGCGCGGCGGCGGGCACGGAGCGGGGCCGGGCCGGGACCGGAGGGGGGGCGGCACCGGGACCGGGCGGGCCGAGACGGGACGGGAGGGACGGGACGGGACGGGGACGCGGTGCCGGCTGCAGCCCCGCCGGCTCCCCCGCGGCCGGGCGCGGCGCCTCCGGTCGGGCCGAGGCCTCGCAGCCTCCCGGGGCGGCCCCGGCCCTCCCGGGCAGCGCCGGCGGGGAGGCGGCGGCCGGCCCCAGGCGCCGCGGGGCGAGGCTGTCACGGCCCGCTGCGGCTTTTCAGCAGGGCCGGGCGGGAGCCTGTCGCTCCCCCCTTGTACCGAGCTGTGCCCCGGGGCTGTTCCCGGTGGGAATCCCTTGAGGGAGGCCCCGGCTGGTGCCGGTGAGCGGCTCGCAGCCTCCCGGTGGAGCAACGAGCGTGGCCCCGGGCTCTCGGGGAAGGTTTTCGAGGAGGAGGCGCTGCAGGAGCAGGGTTACGGGCAAGCGGTGGGCGCTGCCGGCCGGCACCAGGGCGCGGGGAATCCCCGCAGCGGGAACCGGACGGGGATCGGGGATCGGGGAGTGGAGCTGCCGGTCCATGCGGCTTTAGGCGTCGTTACGTGCTGCCGGCTCCCTCCCAGGCAGGGAGGAGGCAGGGCCCGAGCTGGTGTCGAGAGCAGAAGACGGTTCTCGGGGGAATCTCCCGGTACCCGCCTCTTTTACGAAGGGCAGAGACTGCTGAGAGCCCTCCTGGTGTCAGAGGGGCTCTCGGAGATGAACGTGAACGCGGCGCTTGTCTCCTTCCCAAAGCCTTGCAGTGACTCCTCTGACGCCGGGCAGACCGGCGATAAAGCTGGGCCTGTGCAAACGGCTGGGGGACACCCGAGGAGGCAGCCTGCGAGCGGGGAGGTAGGTGACAGGCTGGCACCTGGCAGGGGCGAGGAGCGGGAGCTGTCTGCGCCCCGCTAACCTGATCACCGAGCAGATATTGATCGTACGTGGCAGGGAGCTTGGGTGCTCTGGTGTCCATTGGCATTTGTTTCCTGCCACATGTTAACGGGCGATGTCCGTCTTCCCTTTCTGACCCGATATCAAAAAGTCTTGGTAATTGGGCCAGGTCATCAGAGCCTTGTGCATCTGCCTGGACGAGTGGCTGCGCACAGGTCGTTTCCCCTGGTTTTCCTCAAAACCGAAAGTTAGAAGCCCTCAGTTGCTGCTGGTCGTACCTTTTGCCCTTCTCTGTGTGAGAGCTAACGCTGCATCTCCCTTATCTCATTCATATGCTCTCCATTGCCGTCGTTTCCTGCTTCCTTCTCTTCCCTTTAAGCAAACGCCTCGCTGTGTTCTCACCTTCCTGGGTGAATTATCAACCAGGAAGCCAGCCCTAACGCGGTGCCAGGCGTATCGCCGGGCTGCAGGGAGCTGGAAATCGCTGCTGCTCGCAGGCTTCTTCGTGTTGGCAGCCTCTAGGAAACGCCTGCCAGCAGCCGAGCAGGGACATCCCGGGCCCGGCTGCGCTGGGCGATGTTGAAGCGCATTGGCAGAGCGCCTCGGGCTCCTGCCTGCCCCTTCCCCTGAGTAAACTTTGGAAATTTTGGAGTTCAGACTCCGGCACCGGCAGCTTCCGAGCCTGCAAACTGTGCGTGCACGTGTGTGGTCGCAGAGAGCTGTCCTGGGGGGTCTCCGGTCGGTCGGGCCGGGGTGTAGCTCGACAGCCCCGCTTCTTTGGCAGCGATTGGTAAGGCTTTGGGGAATCTTCAGGAGAGAAAAAAAAAGGCAATATTTTTAAATCTTTCCAAATGAGATAAATCAAAGAAACTGTCCTGCAATTGTTTGCAGATGTTAAGCCTCGTGATAATTAGTGAGAAGTAGCTTCGTGGAAGGGTTTCTGTGCGAGCTTCTCGTGGTGCCTGTGCATAGGACAAGGAACGCGCTGTGAGAATGGCCGCAAGGAAGGCTTGAGTCAAACGACTCTTAGTGCCAAGAGCTTCCCTCCAAGGTTAATCACAGAGGACACTGCCCGTCCGTTTTCAGAACTGACAGAGGTCCCCAGGCTTCGGGGGGGCTGACTTTCCCTCGATGGGCTGCCCCTGTCACTGCCGAGGGTGGCCTCGTGTGGCAGCACCCACCCCGCCACAGGTGTCCTCGGTGACGTGCCGGCTGCTCTCTCGGCTGTTTCCCTGGGGTGACTTTCCAGGTCTGGAGCTGTGCGTGTGTGCTGTGCTGCGTGGGAGCTGTGCGTGTGTGCTGTGCTGCGTGGTGCTCCGTTGCACCATTCCCTGGCACCTTAGAGTAAAGGCCGTCACGTGGGTGATTTTTCATGCCGGCTTTTTGAAGCGTACCGAGTTGGGGAAGGCCACAAAGGCAGTCCCCTGCCATCTGAAGTCTGTGCCTCGCCAGCGCTCTGGGGCTCACCCAAAGCAGGGCTGCATGCATCACGTTCTGATCTTGCGCAGGAGGAGATCTGCCCTGCAGGCATCTGAAATGAGCCGATTGCCGGGCCGGGCCCAGGAGCTGTGCGGGTGTTGGGGCACGTGTCCGCGTTGCCACGCTAAGTGCCGGAGGAGCAGCACGTCCCTCAGCGTGGAAGCACAGATCCCGCTCGGGAAGGCTCCCAGCTTCTCCCGGCACGTGCTCTGCCAGGCAGAGCTGGCTGCTGAGGAGCCCGCACTGGAAATTTCCCTTCAAATTTCACTTCCAGAACTCAGCCCCACCTGTTGCGTAGCGGTGTTCCCGTTTCTTGTTACCAAATGGTTTTTCCTGGCAGCGCTTTCCGTAGCCCCCCCATGCCTTCCCTGTTGCTTGGCACTGCCTGAGTCATCGTCATCTGCGTGCGGGGAGCCCGGTTTCTGCCAGAGGTGTCATCGCAGACTTCACCGTCCGCATGCCCGCGTGTCTCAGAGCGCCTTCCAAAGCCCTGTCCTGATCTTTGCCATCCTGCAGGCTTCGTTTTCCCTGATGCTGATCTGTGGCGTGGCCCAGAGGGGCAGGGAGAGAAGAGTGGGCTGGAAGGAGAGGTGACGTGCCCTGCCGCTGCCAAACCGCCCCGCGCTGATCGCCGCAGGCAGCGGTGGGGGGCAGCTCCCGGTGGGCAGCGTGGTCCTGGGGTTGGTGCTCCAGTAATCCCCGGGGCTGCGCCGCTCCCCCAGGTGTGGTGGGTGGGAGTAGAGAAGTCAGATGACAGCCTGCTGGGTGAAACGTCCCGGATAAACGCATCTTTCCTGAGCCGCCGCTTTCCTGAGAGTAGGTGAAGAAGCAGAGCGGGAAGTGAGCCGATGAGAGTCACAAATCGAAGTTAAGAAAGCTTTCCTGAGTTTGTGCATAACCCCTTGACCTTACAGATTTTGTAAGGTCTGGCATTAATCCTTCCAGTGTTCTTGCCCATGCCTAACGTTGCTCTGGCGTTTATTTTACGCTTTTGATATTAAATGTATAGATTTATGTTTTAGTGCTACCATTAAGGTATGTTAATGTTTCTTCTCCTGTCTGCAGGAAAGGCTAAGATGTTTGCTGGTCTTGCTGTTGTGGCTTCGTGGTACGGATTCTTTCTATGTGCCCGGCGTGGCTCCTATCAACTTCCATCGGAATGATCCCGTAGAAATAAAGGTGGGAGGAACTTGGATCTGGTGGGGTGTTTGTTTTGTTTCTTTGTGTGTCGTTTTTAATTCCCTGCTCATATCAGTGTAACTGCACGGGACGGGCAAGTCAAACTCTACGATCCTGTTACCAAAGTTTTGGTGCGGCTTATTTCCCTTTTTTACTGCCTTCGTGTAGGGTGTTGGGGATAAGCAGCCCGCAAGCGGTCGCTGGCGTCACCTCACCCTGCGATTCCCTGCGTGATTCTTTCTTGTTTCTGATTTCTTCTACCAAATCCCTTCAGCAATGTCACCGAAGTCCTCAAGTTGTTGCTGTGTTTGGCCAAGGAGCGTGCTCTTCCTGCAGTTTTGAAGTGAATTTAACCTGATTTTTTTCCCGGCACCATGCTGACTCCCAAAGCGCTTTTGGAGGATGAGCCTGAGCATGGTAGGATAAAGCAGGAGCCGAGTCAGACTTTTTCAGTGCTCTCTTCTGCCCAGTTTGCACATGCAATGTCTTCAAGTCAAGTGAAATCCATGCTAAGCCCTTCCCAGGAGCAGGCATTTGTCCGTGAGTGTTGGCACCTTGCAGCCCAGGCGTGCTGCAGGGCTGTTCTGTTCTCTTACAGCGCTGCTGGTAGCGAATGATGGAACCGCTCCTCCTCTGCAGGAGGAAGCCAGGCCTCGCTTCCAGACGTCAGCAGTTTATAGCCCTTTTCATTTATTTTTCTGAAGCTGTGGCCTCTGTCTCAGCAAAACGCAGCACCCCTGGGGCTGCTGAGGTTTGATGCTCCCAAGTGAAGCCCAACACAACTTGCTCCGTGGCTGCAGGCTGCCAGACCTTGGCTATTTTTAAGCAAATGTGATTTGCCTGTGGCTACAGTGAGCTTCCTGGAAGAGGGGGTGTTGGAGTGGCTGGTCTCAAAGGGGTTTCATGAGCCAGATGCTTCTCCAAGCGATAAGGCAAGTCAGCGTGTTTGCCAGTGCTCTTCCAATAAAGGAGCTTGGCTGCGTTACAAAACACTCCTGTTTTTCTGAGCAACTGCGGCCTTGGCTGTGGCGGTACGTGTCTGTGCTTCCCTTGTGCCGTGTGATTTGTGGGAACTCTCCAGAAATGTTTGGGTTTTGTCGCTGCCCTTTGTCTTCCCAGTCTGGTGGCTCTCTGGTTTTTCTTCTAGCGACAAAAATTGCTCAACTCTTCGTGTCGCTAGAGGCCAGACCTCTAGGGCTGGGGTGACGTGATTTTATTTTTTTAATTTTATTTTTTTAGGAAATAACTGCAGTCTCATGTGAAATTTGATTCTTGAATCTCTTTCAAGCTCTTTGTTGTTTTGTGGGACTTCACCAAGTCATAAACTTGTAAAAATAATATTTTTTTAAAAAATCTGCCATGCTTCTTTCTTCAAGGGTTTCTCTGTTTGTGACTGAAAAGCTACGGAGTCGTAGGGTAGAGAACGTAGGACTAGGAACTGCGCAAAAGGAGTATCTGTCTCCTTTCTTACAGAAGTGATCTTAGCGAGAGGTGTGTTTAGCAGAGGGCAGGAAGCTGAGTTCTGTCATGGGGATAATCCTTCCTTTTTCTGCAGGCTGTGAAGCTCACCAGCTCACGAACCCAGTTACCGTATGAGTACTACTCGTTGCCCTTCTGCCAGCCCACCAAGATAACGTACAAGGCAGAGAATCTCGGTACGTATCCGCTGAACAGCACGCTGCCAGCAATGAACGGGCTGCTGCTCGTGAGCTGAGAGTGTGTAAAGGAGGAAGATGGTTTGCAGGTGTCCTCTCCGATAAACGGCTTGTGGAGAGCCTGCTCCCTCCAGTTCTTTATGTGCTGGCAGATTGCAAACTAGGGTGTCCGTATGCCGGAAAAAGGAAACTACTTGAAGGAGAGAGCACTCAACCAGCCATACCTAGGGCTTGGTACTTCCAACAAAGTCAGCTACCCTGGAATTTTTTCTTTGCATCTGTGGTAACGGGGGAGACTTGCTCCCATCACCCTGGCTGTACAGCGCTCTGCAAACCGGGCAGCAGATCAGTGGCAAGAAGCCTGGAAGCCTTAAACCCTGCTCTTATTCTCCTGTTTTACAGGTGAGGTTCTCCGGGGGGATCGAATTGTAAATACACCTTTCCAGGTTTCCATGAACGTGGAGAAGAAATGTGAAGTTCTTTGCAACCTTCCCAACAAGCCGGTCACTCTGACCGTGGAGCAGAGCAAGCTGATCGCTGAGCGGATCAGGGAAGATTACTATGTCCACCTGTGAGTCACCCGGAGAGGGGCTTTGTGTCAGCGGGGATTCCCTGTTGTGGACAAGTTTGATCTGAAATCTGTGCTTTCAGCATTGCTGATAACCTCCCTGTGGCAACACGGCTGGAGTTCTATTCCAATCGTGAGGAAGAGGAAAAGAAGAAGGAGAAGGATGTGCAGTTCGAGCATGGATACAGGCTTGGGTTTATGGACGGTAACAAGGTAGAGCATCTGGGTGCTGTGTGAGGGGCGCGTGGAGGAGCGGTGGGAGTCTCTCAGTGTTGGAAATCCACCAGAGAGCATCAGGGCTAGGAATGCAACCGACATTTTAATATAGAATAGAAATACAAGAGGTCTTCTAACGGAAGAGAGTGAGGGCAGGTGCTGGCGTACCGCTACGACAGCCAAAGCTCCCAGCGTGGACTTGGCGTAAGGCTTTGGATGTACCTGAGGAGTGGTTTCCCCTTGGTAGACCAAAGGTGTTGTACCCCAAAGGCTGGCTGATCTTTAGCAATCTTGGAGCATCTTGTGTTTAAAAAAAAGACTGCAATATTTATTAGTATTTATTCTAATATTTAGTATTTATTCCAATATTTATTAGTAGATTGGAACGTGGCGGGAGGTTCGATTCAGAAGGTAGCAATTTGAATTCCTTCGGTGCAGTGCAACGGCTTATGGGTGAAAGAAACCTAGCTACCGAAGGGGAGGAAAGGGTGTGGGATATTAGAAAGTGAAAGCACTGGCAAATTGTAAAAAACAAAACATATCCCTGTTTGTAACTGTCTAGAAGAAGCTTCTTAAGTTCGCAAACTGAAATCTAGCATGTGTGTTCCTGCAGTTAATTTTTTAATTGTGTGCCTTAAAGATCAGCTGCACCTGACTTAACCGGTGTATCTTTTTAACATGGTCAGGAGTTCAGTTGCACACACGGCTCTGATTGCTTGCGTACAAGTTCTTGTGGGTGAATGAACTTGCTGTGCCTGCAGAGAGAGCTGCTGCACTTTGTTCCTGCCGTAGGTGATGTAAGAGCTCTTTGAAAGCACAAGCTCAGGACAGCTGTGAGCACCAGCAGGCTGATTAATAATTATCTGTCAGAAGAAGCAAGCAGGAAACTCAGGGCTGTAGCTACTGAGGTCCTTCCCACATGAATTCTGTGGTTCTTTTGCCACTGAAGTCTCCCCTGAGCGCATGACTGAGCTGTATCTCAACGTAATGGTGTTGTCTGGGCCAGAAATAGACTGGAACCTCGTCACTGATGCTTGGAGTGTTTGGGGTGTCACCTCTCCAATACCCGTGTTCTCTCCTCTTGTTCTTTTAAACGTGGCAGTGTTAGCTTGAGCTCGCCCTATAGCACAGTGTACGTGGGAACAGTGGGAGCCTTCGCTTCTCTGCACTGAAACTGCTTTCTCCAGTTGCTTCTAAACTTGGCTTGTTCCCTTCTCGGGTGGCTAACATCATATTTAATGTCAATCTGTTTTAGTTCTACCTGCACAACCACCTCTCCTTCATCCTTTACTACCACAGAGAGGATGTGGAAGAAAACCAGGAGCCCACCTACAGGGTTGTGCGCTTTGAAGTGATTCCCCAGAGCATTAAACAAGAAGGTGAGTGACTTTTAGGGAGGGGAGCAAGGGAGAAGAATCTCTTGTAGGCCAGGTGTTGAACACACACGGATGTGCCAGTGCCAGTTGTTACTTCCTTGTCTCAGGGCACAGAAAGGAGGGAGTCTGAATTATAAGAACAGTGTTAGCTGTAACAGTAATATCTTGCCTTAAAATGTGTTTATGCTGTTCATTGCTGATTGGAAGGAGTTCTGCAAACTGCAGAGCAGCTGGGAAAGGAATGAATGTTTTCCCTGCTGTATTTGGAGTAACAGTGGCACAGTGCCTTGAACTGGGGGCCAGGCTGATCAGCAGGAGAGGTGGTGCCTCAGGGAAGGTCTGACCTAGTGGGGGCCTTGTTTTCTGTTACAGACTTGAAGGCTGATGAGAAGGGGATGTGCACCCTACCTGAAGCCACAGGCTCAGCCCCTCAGGAAATCGATCCCTCTAAGGAGAACCAGATGCTCTTCACGTACTCTGTCCACTGGGAGGTGAGGGAGTAGTGGGAAGCTGGCTGGCAGCTAACTGCCCCTGCCTGGCACAGGCTGGCAGTTCGTGCTCCAAGTATTATCCACAGGGGTGTTGTGGAAGACATTGGGAAGGTGCTGGTGTGAGAAGACACGGGGCAGTGATAGCTGCTGGGGTGTCCGAGGGGCTTCTGGTCACACCGTGCTGTTCTTTCAGGAAAGCGACATTAAATGGGCTTCCCGCTGGGACACCTACCTGACCATGAGCGATGTGCAGATTCACTGGTTTTCTATCATCAACTCCGTGGTGGTCGTCTTTTTCCTTTCGGGTGAGTGAGATGTGTGGGCTGAAGAAGGCTTTGCCGTACAGGCAGGGAATTGGCTTTAAGCCTCGGTTGTCTGTAGCTCAAGGAGGAAGCAGCCATGCCTGAACCTGCTTGGAAGGGGCAGGAAATGAGCATTGGCACCTATAAAACCTCCTGGTTTGGGCATGGGGTCAGGCTGCTACCCGCTTTTGCGCTCTGACTGGGGTAGTTGGGGAAGTAGAATCGTTAATGTGTTGTTTTTTTATTTTTTTATTTTTTTTAAAGAAAAACCAGGAAAGCCACAGTGCCTTGTTCATGCTGGAATTCTGCCTTCCCTGCTCCCTGGGGCTTTGGTTCTGTTTTTGCGTAGGCTAGGGGAGAAGGGTAATGATTCAAGGCGGCCTCTCCTAGCCAGAGCTGTGAATGTTGCTGGGATCAGTGTGGTTGCACAGCATGAGGGCAGCAGGGCCACACAGGAGCCCCTGCGCTAACCTGTACTTGTTTTCAGGTATTCTCAGCATGATCATCATTCGCACCCTCCGGAAGGACATCGCCAACTACAACAAAGAAGATGACATTGTATGATGTGTTTGTTCCTGGGGCTGGGATCACAGAGGGAGGGAAGCACAGATGAGGAGGGATCTGGTTGAAGATGTGGCTGTAGTACCTCTTCCCACCTTGCCTCCCATTTTTCTTTGAACCCTGAGGCGGTTCCGTAATGTGCTCTCAGGACGCTTCCCATCACTGGAAGTATTCAAAGTCGGACGGGATGGGGCACTGAGGAACCTGATCTAATGAAGGATGCCTGTGGTAGTAGGGGGGTTGAGGTAGCTGATCCTTAAAGGTCCTCCCAGACTGTTCCATGATGTGATTCTGTGACGCCTTTGGCACTCTGTATGTGACGGCTAATTACCAGCACAGATGTCTTCATGCCTAGGTGGTGACTGCTGACAGTTCCATAAATGTGTGTCCTGGCTCTGGCAGTTCAGGACTTAACTGCTTTAAGTGCAAGAGGAAAGAAGTTTGTTAACTAGAGCGATAGGAACCTGTACTAGTACAAGGAAATGGGCCTCTTGGGGTGGCTGTGATAGCACCGTTATTGCCACTGCTAAATTGTATTTAAATACCTTATTTTCTTCTTGCTACAGGAAGATACCATGGAGGAATCTGGTTGGAAACTTGTGCACGGAGATGTCTTCAGGCCTCCACAGTATCCCATGATCCTCAGTTCTCTCCTGGGTTCTGGAATTCAGCTCTTCTGTATGATCCTGATCGTCATCTGTAAGTGGCACGTGTTGCACGGAGTGGCCATAACAAGAGGAACACTGCTCAAGGGTGTTTGCGGCTCCAAACTGCAACTTCCATCTAGGCTCACCTTAGCTTGAGTGAAGGCACATGAGTCTGCTTCCTGAAGGAGGCGTAGGCCTGTGCTCAGCATTTCTGAGTTTCTATATAGATGCCTTCAGCTGAGAGATGCTTTTTGAGTTTGTATTTTCTGTAAGCAAGATAGGAGAGGCGGGGATTCTGCAGAAACAAGCACCGGGTGGTAATGGGCTGAGAGACTTTTGCACACGTGTGCTTTGCCTTCTGAGCTGCACCTGCTCAAATCTCTGGGCTAAAGCATGACCTATAGCTTGAGAGCAAAGCTGTGACTTTCTCTCTGGCCAGTGCTGGAGGCTGTGGGTGTGTTATGCTTTAAAGGAGCTGAGGTCTGTGCAGGAGGCGGCGATCCCAGGCGGCTGCATTCAGCTTGAGGGATGGCCCCTAGCCTCCAGGTGCAGGCTGGCGCGTGTGCGTCAGAGCCATCGTGCTTTGTCCTGGTTTTCCTCTGCAGTTGTTGCCATGCTGGGGATGCTGTCACCTTCTAGCCGGGGTGCACTGATGACTACTGCCTGCTTCCTCTTCATGTTCATGGGGTAGGTGTCCGCTGCTTTCCACAACCAAACTGTCCTGCCTACACCTGCCCTCCCTTTCCCCAGCAATGAAAGCTCATTTTCTTTGTCTTGGCTTGTTTCTGTCCAGGGTGTTTGGTGGGTTCTTCGCTGGCCGCTTGTACCGGACTCTGAAAGGACATCGGTGGAAGAAGGGAGCCTTTTGTGTGAGTCTCTTGGTGTTCTGTGCTGCTTATCCAGGGTGATGACGACAAGGTCTGGGGTTAGTTCCACGCGCGTTTGTGGGTGGCTGGATGCACGCTGGCTGGACGTGCAGAGATTTGGTGTTGAGTCCTCGTAGCTTTACATGAAAGGGTAAACACCAGAGCATGTACTGCTGTGAAGCAAGAGGGTTGTCTTGAGATCCTCCCCACTGCCCGTCTGCTGAGCGAGCAGGAGGGATGCTTCCTCCACGTGTGCTTTGTCCCAGCAATGGACTCATTAAAAAGAAGCATCTGGTTCACAAGCCAGGTGTGTTCTCTTAACCTGCGTTTGCTCTTGCAGACAGCTACCTTGTATCCGGGTGTCGTTTTCGGTATCTGCTTTGTCCTGAACTGTTTCATCTGGGGAAAACACTCCTCTGGAGCGGTAGGTACCTCCTTCACCCCGGGAGCCTGCTGGAGCGGGAGGCGGGGGACTGGGCTCTGGGGGAGTTGCCTTTCACAGCACCTTTCTCATGGGGGTGCCAGTGCAGTGGCTGACTGGAGAGGTGGTCTGGCCAGTGCCTTCAGTCTCCATGGCAGATGGACTTGCTTGTTTTTATGACTCTGTGTGATTCCAGGTGCCTTTCCCTACCATGGTGGCCTTGCTCTGCATGTGGTTTGGGATCTCGTTGCCCTTGGTCTACCTGGGGTACTACTTTGGATTTCGCAAGCAGCCGTACGACAATCCCGTGCGGACCAACCAGATTCCCAGGCAGATCCCGGAGCAGAGGTGGTACATGAATAAATTTGTTGGGTGAGTGATGAGCGTCTAGGAAATGTGGTGAGTTGAGCCCCATTCCCTCAGCTCTCTTAGGCTGCTGACCATCACCTTCCTGCTGGTGTCTGGACACAGCCAGGTCACAGAGCTGTTTTCCTGAGTAATGTGGTATCAGAGACTTGATCTTGACATGTTTAATGTACCAACAGGAGTGTCATTTACTGCATGAAACTTATTCTAGCAATCTGGAGCTGCAGAGCTTTTCTCGGAGTGCTCTGGGTGGTTACAGGGAGCTTCTAATGGCCAGACAGTGATGTTGCTGCTTAACGTTTTCTCTTTCTCGCTCTGCAGGATTCTCATGGCTGGTATTCTGCCTTTTGGAGCTATGTTCATTGAACTGTTCTTCATTTTCAGTGTAAGCATTTAACCCACTTCATTCCTGAATGGGATTCCTCTTGTGCCAAAGCCAGTATGTCTCTGTAGGGGAGGGAGCGCCCACCTGGAGCAATTTCATACTCCTGTACTTACTGGAGGGGCTGACAGGTTCCCTCCGGGTCTCGTTGTTCCTAGAAAGAGCTGGGCTGTGGGTCTCTGCAGACTGTCTTCTTGCTGAAAACACCCGGAGGTGTCTGCAGAACCTTCTGAAGGGTGATTTGAAGGATGGTGGTGAAGATAAAGCTTGCTGTAACGTTATGTCAGGGAGGGGACCTGACATTAAGGTGTTCAGCTGCTGCTTATTTCTCACCCTTCTGTGGTCAAGGAGGAATTTGCTGTTCCATTGCTAGGAAGATGTAGGGGAGTGAGCAAGCTACCTCGTAGCTGCCTTTGGGTATCTTTTTGCAACCCAGTCCCTTTGGGAAATGCACTTGAACTGATGCCTCATCTCAATAGGGCTGAGGGTCCCTAAGAAGTTAGTCTCACATTTGCTGATTGATTACAGAAGCACGGAAACAATTTTATGCTGTGTCTTTGTTTCAGGCAATCTGGGAGAACCAGTTCTATTACCTTTTTGGCTTTCTCTTCCTGGTGTTTATCATCCTGGTGGTGTCCTGCTCACAAATCAGCATTGTCATGGTGTACTTCCAGCTTTGTGCTGAGGTGAGATTTCCCCTGTCGCAGTTTCAGCAGCTCAGGGTGCACGCTCGTTCCTGGCAGAGCACAGGTCTCGTTCCTGCTGCTGCTTAGCAAAAATCTAGCACGGCCCAGATCCGTGGGTGTGGTTGTTCTTTACACCTCTAGACTTGAAGGAGAGTTGAAGCTACTTGACATCTAGGCTGGGAACTGTGGTTTCGTACAGGAAATCCTGCTGGGAGCAGGGTATTTCGAGCTGATATCTCTTCCCAAAGAAACCATTTAATTCCATCCTTGTCTGAAGAGAAATGCAGGGCCAAAGGCTGAGCCGTGTTCTCCAGTAGCAAGTGCTGCGCTGCTGACCTGTTTCACTGTCAGCTTTTCAGCCTTTGGAAATACTTCTGTGACAAAGTAGCTCCCCATGCCCCAACTGCGGTTTTCCTTTGAAGGAAAATGGGCAGTATTCTCCCAAAAAGCTCACCGCTCCCCTGAGCCAGTGGAGCTGGTGACACAGAAGGGAAGCCTGTGGAGTAATGCTGAGGCTTTTTACCCTGTCAGGATTACCGCTGGTGGTGGAGGACCTTCTTGGTGTCTGGAGGATCTGCCTTCTATGTGCTCATCTATGCCATCTTCTACTTTGTGAACAAGGTATTGTCATTCTTCTTGGATGGAAGTGCCACTTCCTAGGAGAGATTGTTGGATCTGGGGAAGGAAGTGGTGGGGCTGCCTCGTCCGAGTCCATCCCTGTGCTAGCACAAAGCAGCCAGCTGTGCTGATGGCATTTCCAAAGCAGGGGGGAGGATTTAAGTACCTGAGGGCCCTGCGTGGAGCCATCAGTTGCCAGCAGTGGTCCCCAGCCCCTCTCCTGAAGGGGACATCTCAGCTGAACCACAATGCGCTGAGCAGGGGGTTGCTTCTGCTTTGAATGCCCCTTGTAGAGGGCGTTGGCTGCTGTGGGAGCTGATTCGTGCTACCTCTGAACACGATTTTACTTATTTTTAACTCCTCTTCTGTTTTAGCTGGATATCGTTGAGTTCATTCCCTCCTTACTGTACTTCGGCTACACCGCCCTTATGGTCCTGTCCTTCTGGCTCCTCACTGGCACCATTGGCTTCTATGCAGCCTACATGTTTGTCCGGAAGATCTACGCCGCGGTGAAAATAGACTGAAGATGCAGAGCCAGCAGAAAGCAGACACCTCTGAATACATGTCCTCCTGGGATCGAAGGAGACATCTTCTCCCAATTCTTTTAAGGAAACAAAATCCAGTGGGAGAGTGACAAGAGAAATAAATAACTCCTCATTTTGGAATGTAACTTTTGGCACAGTGTACATGGATTCTGGGCTACTTCTGGGGGGAAAAGGGGCCTGTAGATACCTTACATTTTAACTTTATTATCCTGTTCCAGATTTGAGGGAGTTTTTTAGCAGAGAAATATCCCTCTGTATAAGTAAACCCCTTTTTGCTAATTCATCTTTTTTTTTTTTTTTATGTTGATGATGAATGGATTTAAGACAGCAGTGGAAACACTTGTGAAAACATTTTCTTCCAGCCCCTAGGGTGCTCTAGGATTCAGGGAGACTCTTCAGACAAGTATCAGACTGGATTTCTTTCCTGCCTTCATGTCTGCACAGAAGAGGGAACTTGACTGTGGCAAAACAAAAGGATCCTAACGGCTCACCCAGCATGGGTCTGGCGTGCTCTCGCTGCAGAAGTCCTGGCATCAGCTTGTTTACAGTTTGGAGGTGCCATTCGGAGCCTAGGAAGTGCAATTTCACCGTGAGAGAGCTGGAGGACTGCACCCCTCGGCATCATTTCTCCCAGCTTCTGGCCTTGGACAGCATGGGAGGGTGGGATTTCCCCTTTGGAAGGTGCAGCGGGACGCAGTGTTCTGGTGGAAGCGTGTGATTGTGCTGGTGCTAGAACACGCCACTGGAAGGATGCCAGAGGTAACGGCCGGGGTTTGTGGTGTGCATAGCTCTGCTCCAGCCGGGTGAGGAGACGGGGCCGGCTTCCTTCCTGGGAACCCCATGGTTCTGGGAAGCCTGAAGTTGGCGCCGCCGTTGCGTTAGTGCCAAGCAATCTGATGCAGTGTTGGGCCTCAGCTGCAGCGAGACGTGCGCCGGCCGTGCAGAAGAGGCTGGGGACGAGGAGTGGCCCCAAGGAGTTCTCCCATTGCCAGAAGCGGGCTGCCTCACTGCCTGCCTTGTTCCCCAGCTGCTCTTGCTGCTCTCTTCTCCTCTCTTAGATTCTCTACCTCCAGGGAACAGAAGTTCACACCCCCTCAGCTGGATTTTGTTCTCCACAAAACGGTCTAAGTCCTCTGGGCAGCCAGTGTGGGCTCTTCTGCAGCAGGCTCCTCTTTTTCTGTGGCTTGATGCCTGAATAAGCCCCTGGGAAGATCTTTTTAAACGAGGTCTGAATTTCATGTCGGTCATTTCTGATGTTCCCAGTAAAAAAACTTGCAGGTTGCAGTGAAAGCTCCCTCCATCCCCAGAGTAGCTGGATGCAGTCGGGGCTACAGGAGAGAGGTGTGGTGGTTTGTGAGATCTATTAACAATTTTGGTTTTGCTTCTTCCTGTAGCAAGAAATAAGGTCTCCAGGTGACCGGCTGTCCCAGGGGACACCATTCCAACACAACTGTCCCAAGCCCTCCCTGTTACCAGCACTGATGCATGCACTTGAGGGGTTTGGGGCTATTTTAGTCCAAATGGCCGTAAGAGTTGCCACGAGGTCCACGCGAGGACCTGTGCCTCGTACTGGTGGCCTTGCTCCCTGCAGGGAGCTGGCTCTACAGATGGTTTCATTCCTCCTCAGCCCCAAGTCTTTCTGGCCTTGCCTAATAACTTCCTCAGCCACGCGCCATGCCAAAGTCTGATCAGCCAGGAATCAAGGATGGACAAAAGAGAGCAGGGGATGCACGAGCCAGCTGTGCTGTGGGGTACCGCGTCGGTTCTGATTTAAGATCTTTGTTTGTTGTTGTTTTTTTTTTGCTATCCCCACCCATGGAGAGGCTCAGCCAGCATTGATTTCTCTCCTTTCCCCCGGAGTGTTTTCTCTGTATTCTTTGTAATTTTTAATTAATGTATGTATTCTTTGTGCCCTACTGTAAATAAATCTGCCATTGTCCTGTTCTGGGTTCTCTCACGCCACCTCTTTGATTTTCTTCTCGTAACATTTAGCCTGCTCTGGCACCTGTGTGGTCTTTGACGTGTGGCTCCAGTTAGAAGCAGAGCCTGGAGCACGTTCCAGTTTCTTCCCTGATATTTTTCTCCTGGTAGACTTGACGGAGCACTGAAGCTTCTCCCAGCACGGCACGTCCTGTACAGTGCTGTGTGTTGTGATTAAAACGCTGCCAGTCAAGGCATTTGGGTTTGTTCCTCGCTGCGGTGTGCTGTGCGGGAAGAAGGCTTTAAGCAGCTCGGGTGTCTCGGTGTGAAACGCGCCGCTCAACTCGTGCAGCGCTAAGGGCTGCAGCTCCACGGCTCTCGGTGGCTGGAGCACCCCGAGGGGATTGTCGGTGGCTGGCGCCATGTGTGGCAGCTCTGTGGTGCTTTGGAGCAGTGCGGCTGTGAGCCTGCAGCCGAGGGAGCCGCGTTCCCTCCTCCCGTTCTGGAGCTGTGCTGGTGCCCCTTCACCGTTAGCTTTCAGCTCGGTGTCTTTACCAGGACTTGGGTGTTTTTGCTGCGTGGGGCATTTGTGGGCAAAGCTTCCCTCAGAGGGGGTGAGTGTGGGAGGGTCGGCGAGCTCCCTCTAGACGTTTTGCCCAGCAGAGCGCTGGGATGCGAGCAGCTCTGGCTGCTGACGTGTTGCGGGGCTGCCAGCGGCGGCTGAATGCCTGTGACGCTGATCAGCTGCCAAGGCCAGTGGGGAAATAGTTTAAATTTTTAATCAAAAATCACTGGAGCAGTCAATTCTACCCTTAAAAAGGGTGAAGGAAGACATCAGCTCCACCACCAGGACAATCTGTGCTGAGCTCGTTTTTCATTTGTAAGCAGAGTGGCGAGGTGTGCCGTTTCCTCCTGTGCTAAGACTGAACACAACGAAGGCAGCTCCACTTTTCCTGTCTGTATTAAGAACAAAAACAAGATCGTACCCAGAAAAGCGTGTGAGCAGTGAAGGTGATTGTCAGCTTTTAAACCATGGCCTGACAAGGGATTTCTGGGAGGGCAGAGTCCTTTTTTGTCTCTGCCAAAACGCCTCTGCAGCTGGTGTCAGCCAGACGGGCATGGCTGAAGCTCTAAGGTTTGGTTCTGGGTCCCTCTGTGCGGGGCACGGTCCTGGGGAGCTGAATGGTTCTGGGTTATTTGGGGGGGGGGAGGGAGGGCTGTGCTCGGCCAGAACGCTCCCCCAGGGGCTGACGGTTTTGGTGGAACCAGATCACCAAAGTTCCTGTCTGACAAACGTTTTTCTCCTTGACACAAGATCGTGGCACTGGCTGTTGCTCGTCCCGGGCAGGCTGCCCTGTCCTTCCTTGGTGCTTGTTCTCTGCTTGGAAGAAATTTCAAAGTGTGTGCGGATCCAGGTAGGAAGCTGGGTCTTTGGCTTGCTTTATGATTCTGTCTTTGCTTTAAAACAGGCCAACCAAAAACCCCATTCCCCTCCCAAACGACACTCAGGCTGAGTAATTCAAATGCTTTTAATAAACACCTTCCTTATTAAAAAAACTTCCAATGTGAAGTTCATTCTGTAAGACAAGGCAAGAGCTAATCTTAGTCGTGAGCTGTACGTTTCCTAATGGCACTTCGTATTTTTACAATTTAAAACCCTTGTTTATAGCCCCCAAAATACTCCGTTAAGAGGTTATTCAGCGTGTGTAAAAGTGCTAGAAAGTTTCTTTTCAGAAAACCACTCAAGCTTTAACGAGGGGAAGCTCTGGCTCTGAAGCTGTAGCTGCAGGAGGAGGTCAGGTACTGGGTCGGGCACGGCCTGCAGCTGCAGTGGAAGATGCTGAACCCCCGCCATCAGCTCCCAGGGCTGAGAAATCCCAAGCCCTCTGCCTCAGTGGGACCTCTGCAGGCTCCGGATCAGGTGCTGCCCCCTGCACCTGCAGCTTCCAACAGGAGCAGAACTGGTGCTGCCCTTTCGGGCCAGGATTCTCAGCAGGACCCAGCCTGGAACACCCTGCAGCAGCTTCTCCTCCAGCAGCAGTTTGGGTGCGTGACAGCTTCCCAGGTGAATCCTCGTGGCTTCCACAGGTTCCCTCTCATGACTGCTCCAAGGCAGACATCTCTACTTTTCTGTTCAATATCCTCATTCAAGTAAAATGCCAGTACAAATATTACAAAACAAGCTTTCTAAAAATAGTTTCTAGGTATTAGGGAACACTAGCACAAGAAAAAGTCAAGGCGTAGGCACTCAGTAGGGCAAGGAGGAGTCAGAACCTCAGGCCAGGCTTCCACCAGCAGTACCTGCAGCTGCCCAGGGCCAGCTCTGCCTGCGTGCGACGGCGTCTGCACGGAAAGCAGCAGCCCGGGTGTTACCTTCAAGGCAGGACAGGGAGCTGCAGAGGGAAAGGGGAAGCCGGGGCAGGCACCTGCGTGGGAGCTTTTCACCTGGGCCCCTGTGCTGAGCGGCACGTGGCAGCTATTCCTGTCCTGTGGGCTTTGCGCGGAGCTTTTGTCTCAGTACAGCATCCATCGGACCCGGCTGTCCGCTTGCATAGTAGTTTCAAAGACACAGACACGGTACGTGAAACAGGGCGAGAGTGAAGGTGAGGACAACAGAATGGGAGGCTGGGGGGGGTGTTAACAAGATGTTTTCGTATTGAGGATTGTTCCCCTAACTGAAAATGACGAGTAAAAAAAAATGGATTCCAAATTCCCTGCTCTTTCTTTGCAGTGTCTTTAAGCTTCCTTGTCACAGTGAGCTCCAGCTACACAGAAGGTACCTCCACGTCAAGTCCTTTGCGTGTTTAGGCACTGCTGGAGAGGACTGGAGCCCTCGCTTCAGCTGTGTCAGACGATGCAGAAGGCTACCTGTACGCACAGAAACAAAGCATGCTCTCAGTGGGAAAGCAAAGCTAATTCCAGGGTGTGATTGGTGAAAAGCCCAAAATGATCTATTTGGCCATCGCAGAATCAGACCCAGAAAGAATTCTGCTTGACCCGCTCCCGAGGTCCGAAGCGCTCAGTGGTGCGTGGTCTGTGTGAGCGCGCGGCGCTGGGTGCAGATCACCCGGGAGGCTGCTGAGGAAATGCTCTGGGAGAAAACTTTCTACCTGAAGCTACAAAATTTGGAGGATTCGGAGGATTCCCGAAGGCTCCGGGCTGTCCACCAGAAGGAAGCGATTACACTGCGGGGCTGGGGCAATAGCGCAGAGGGAAGCTGACCCCGAGCACCTGCTGACAGCGCAGGCGGAACAGCGGGACCTGAATTTACCGACAGCAGCGAGAAGGGGGAGAAGGGGAACAGGTGAGAAATGGGAACGAGAGGTCCTGCAGGAAAGCCTCGGCAGTACCAGCGTGCTTCAGGGTGCAGCTTCCAGCTGCCTTACGCCGCAGGCTCGCTGTTGCTGTGACCTGGCACAGGGAGAAGAGCACAGAAGGGCCGCGAGGTGCCTGGGTCGGTGAGTCCAGCGAAAGAGTGCGGCTCCTGAGCCCCAGCCTGGCAGCCCAGGCGGCCTCCTGCACGTGGGCACCCATCCATGGGGATTTTCCCCATCTCTGAGAATGGGGAAAAATAAAATTTAAAAAAGTAATGAAGAAGAAACAGATCTTGGAAAAAGGTGGAAACCCACGAAGTTTTAATGAAGTGGTTCTGTTTGAGCCGTTCTGCTCGGAGCCGTGCACTCGCAGTCTGGTGGCGGTGTCTGCTGGGCTCGGGCAAGCAATTAGCTGAAAAATAGGCACCCAAGGGCGAATTCAGTGAGCCTGAGTAGCCAGGATTAGAGAGGATAAGCAGGAAGGTCGGGTGATGGGGAGAGCATCTTTGAAGATTGCTTTGTAAAAATTTTAATTGCAGGCGGTGGAAAATGCCTCCGTGGGATTATTCTTTCCAGATAGCAAAAGTGATGCAATGTCAGAGAAAGGAAATGGGGATTTTTAACAGCGAGCTGCAGGAACTCTTCCAAGCAGCTGCTATTCACCTGTCAGCAAGGAAGGAATTAAAGAACAAAGAGCTGAGCTCCCAACAAAAGTACTGAAATCATCAATCTACCAGAGGGAAAAAAGGGATTCCCATTGAAGTGACAACATTTTTCAACACGGAGGCTAAAGAGCAGGCACTATTGTGAGACAGCTGAACAGCATCTGTCAGAACGCCGTCCGTGGACATTCTGTCAAGTGAAATTCAGTGGAAACAAATGCAAGTTAACATCTTGTTCCTTCATACAGATGGATTCTGAGCAAGCTGTAATCCCATGGGGAAAAAGATCTTCAGCCTTTCACACAGCTCCAGAAACCTGAGCCCGGGAAGGGCTGGCTAGGTGGGTTAACCCTGCGCTGCCCCAGCCGTGGCTTGTCCTGCGTATGTCCTAAGGAACGAGCTGGAATTGTTCTTGTTCTCCGTGGGACACCGTGTCCTTGCCTTTTGGATGACTGAGGGACGTTCTGATTTGTAATTGCTGGCATGTTTGTGTCACGTCCTGTCCTTTCACAGCCTCGTGCTCTCTCATTGTATCTCAGGCATCTGCACAGTTCCTGCAGGTCTTGAGCCCTCAAGTCAGCCCCACTTCAGAATATTTTACTGAACTAAACCCTTCTGGCCGGTTATTTGCTGTAGCTGCTCCTTTTGGGCTCAATCTGGTGACGCCTTTCTGCCACAGACGTGCCTGGAATAAAGGCGGCACAATGGGGGCGTCCCCCTGAAGTCCACGTAGCACTTAAAATGCTCGGCATCTCTGGAGTCTGCCTGGTACTTGGTAGGCTACGAGAATGAGAAGTCTGCTGGCACGGTGTTTATTGCAGACAAGTCTCATCAGTTCTCGGAGTCATTCGGAGTTTTGCTCTCCTACAACTGGCGCTTGGCGTCTCAACTCCTGGCGCGTCCCCGCTGCCCGATCTCAGCCTGAGACCCAACCTACTTGCCGTCTCCTATCTTCATTCAGCCTCCATGAAAATACTGCTTTAAAAACTCCTCTCTTCTATCGAAGTATTTTGTGCCTCTCCAGATGCCCTAATTTGTGTTTGTCCCGTGTGGCTCGCGGAGGTACCCAGCGCCTGCAGCCCCGCTCGTGCTCCTCAGCGGTCTGCCGCAGAAGGCGGCTCTGTAACCGTGAGGTTTGGTGCTGTGCTCGCTGGCACTGGCGCTCTGGGTCTGTGGTTAAGGGACGCCTTCACGCTCACCATTTTTCCGTGCAGTCTCCCACTCCCTGTTAATCACGGTGTCATGGGAGAAAGTAGCACGTTGGCTTAAACCTCCCTAAACCTGGCTTTAAAAAAAAACCTTTCCGGGCTGAAACTTTTGATCACCATGTAGCTATCGTAGTGGGAGCTGTTCCCTCGTGCACCAATATCCTGTGCACAACCACAGCAATTGTCCGGGCTGTGCTGGGGCAGGCATGAGGCTGCACCTTACCTACAAATAGTGCTTGTCCAAGCTGACTTCTACTGATTTTTCTAACAGCTCAGTGCCCGCCTCCTAAAGAATTTAGATTTAAGTGGCGTATCTTAGATTGTCGTAGTCTTTTGTTACCATCAGCTAAAAGATGTTCGCTGATCAGAAAGCAATTCCAATTCCTTCTGTGTACGCTCAGTGTTTCAGACGCTGCAGTTCTGGACTGGCTGACAAACTCCTTGCAAGTGCTAAGCTCTGCTGTGGAACAGCGACTTTGACTCCAGCTTCCAGCGTCAGTACCTGGTATCGGCTTGTACGCGCTGTCTGCAAACACGCTCCCCTGGCTGGTTTAAACTTCCACTTAATTAACAAATGTTACTGCAGGTCAGATCGTTAGAGTGGCTGTGGAAAGCAAATCACACATGCAAATAACAGGGAAATGAATTCCATTTATTCTTTGACAGACTACTGGTAGGAAAAAGATGCCTGGCTCTAAGTTTAGCTACCGCTGCTAAAGGAATTCCAGTGGTGACATCTGTTGAGAGTACAATGCAGGCAAAAAGCAAGAAAGCCGAATATTCGGAAGGGCAGAAGGCGTGCGATGGCATTGCATAACTGCTGATCCTCACTGGCAGTAAGTGACCAGCTCTGGCCATTTATTTCTAAAAAAAAAAAATAATCTCAACTGAAGACCAGGGTAAGGCTCGCGTGTTACTGGTAGCGTGGAGAAACTCTTCAGTTTGCCAGGAGAAGTGGCAGGAGGGGGGACTGAGGTATTCAGTGGTGGTAAACAGAAGAGTCGCTGAAATGCCCGATTTACCTTGGCTGCGTTAGAGAACAAGAAGGCACTCGTTGAACTTTGAAAGGCAACGTTTTACAGGGGAGAAAAGGAAGTACTGCGTTTAACTCGGGGAGATCATTGCCACGGGATATTGCTGAGGTAAGTAAATCTTATATTACATCTTGATACAAAAGTCGTATCTGCAGCATCGCTGGCTAACCTACAACAAATGAGCTATGGTTTGGAGAAACAACGGATCGCTAAACAGTCCTTCTGGGAGGAGTCACTAAGCTAAATTCAAATAAAATTTGTGAGTAAAATGGAACGGGGACAAGCCCATACAACACGAGGCACGGCTGCTGTCAGGCCGTGCCAGCGGTGGCTCGGCAGAAGGTAACGCGTCCTGCCTGAAGCGGGTGCGCTCGGGGAGATGGGCAAGGGCAGTATCTGGCTTCACAGAAGGAGCTGAGATAACAGAATAGAGGTAGATTTTGCACTTTCTGGATTTATGGAGAACAATATTGACAGGTTTCCTGCTTGATAGTGGCCTACAGTGGTTCCTGCGTGCTGAGGTACAAGGGTCTGCGTGGCTGTAATCAAAAACCCGCACTACTGTACGGTGAGTGAGCTCCGCGCGTCATTGCTTCAAACAAGTGCCCAGGAAAACGAGAGCAGGAGACGAGACAGTGCTAAACGCCGTCCACAGCTCGCTGCCACTTAGCAGCGTAACCCTCGGGAGGGAGACAGTCCGGGAAAGAACTGAAGAGGTGGGGCAGGGAGCAAGGGAAGCAGAACTTCAAGAGGCAAGGCTCAAAAAAAAGGAGAGAACAAAAAGGCCGGGGGAACCAATCCTAAGTGGAAGGGTGACTGCAGGCCCCAACTCTCAGCACTTGTTGCAACTATTAGTGTTGGGAAAAATGCTTCAAATACAGTAACAGAGTGTAAATGAAGCTGGGACCAATTTTTCCTCCCAATTCCTTGCTGTTATCACCCTACGAGAGGTTTAAAAAAAAAAAAATCTATCTCTTGAGACTGCTTCGTAGAGAAGCCAAAAGGGTACTGACCTCACCAAACTGTTGTGGCTAAAACAAAACAAAACGGCAACCAACAACCAACAAACCAACCACTAGAAACTCGTACTCTGTTCCTCATCTCAAGGGAACCCATGGAGCGGGGGCCTGAAGCTCGTTCCCACCCGTGCCTGGTCGGACGGGTCTCAGTGCTGCTGCCCCCCTCCTCACCTAGCTTCTTCACATGCTTTGGTTTCCAGAACAGATGCACGATGTTTGCCTGGGGGAGATATTTAAAAGGGCTTTATCCACAAAAACAAGCTAAGTTCTGCGAGCTGCTCCATCCCCTTGCCACGGGGGTAGTCAGAGAAAATACACAGGAAGCTGCTGCCTGCAGGGGCAGGGGCTGAAATGGTCCGACAAAGCAGTGTATTTCCCCATGGGGGAAGAACGTGATAAGTGAAGAGAAATCAGTGCAACCTGACTTCGTGTAAACAGTGTTCTAGCTACACCAGATATAAAGCCAGTGTATCCTGGTGCCTCCTATGTTTGTAACGGTGGGAGCAGATTTGCATTGTGTAAACAAAGGTCACTGTCATGAGTTTAACCTAACGGCTCCGCGAAGAGGAGCGAGGTGACGTAGCTGAACTCGCTATGTAAACGGACTCGGTGCTTAACACTGATGCGGAGTAAGCGGTATTCGGTGGAGTAAGCGGTACGAGGTGATGAGAGGTAGTGGGGAAGGACAGCCTCCTCCCCGTTGGCTTCATACACAGCGGGTGTCCTGACTTCTCCTTCTCCGTGTGAAGGGTTTGGCTGTTCTGCCAGAGTTGCAGTGTCATAACGTGAAATGGAAGCTGGACTCTTCAAAAGTTTAGCCCCGGATGAACGAGTCTCAACTCCTTCTCAGGGACGATCCCTTCCCAAAGAGGAACATCGCTCCAGGACCTCAGGGAAGGTCAGTGCTAAGTGTGGCTCCTGATTCACAGATTAAGAATTAGATAAAATATATCCAGTCTATCAGCTGAAAACTTTCTGCTGTACAGGACTGGGACTCGCATGGGGATCTCTGCTGTTCCAGTCTACAAGTGCTCCCTGCAGAGATCTGAAACCTCCTGTCTGAAACAGCTTTGCAAAGCTTTCGCACCCCAAAGGGAAGTAAGAGTTGTGCGTTTTTAAGGCTCTCCACAGAAGGGTGACTGAAAGATCTGTTCTCCAGTGCTATCTTCAGCTTATTGGAACGCCTGGTGGAAACGTGGCAGCGTGGTTGTGCTCAGGCTGGAGGTGAAGACGGGGGGCAATGAATGAAGGGGCCCAAAGTTCAGGGAGGCCCCAGCTCCAGGAGATTCTTGAGGTTGATGTTGCAAAGTGGTAAGCAGTGGCTGTGTCTCCCCCTGTGAGTAGCCCATGACCAATCCCCCTGAAGACGCAGGTGGATTGCAAGGAGGAAGATTTAGGGGGAGGAAGCCAAGAAGATGAGAAAAGTCCATGTTAGCAGCACAGAGAGCCTCTGAAAGGTTAGCAGGGCTCTTGGAAAGCAAAGCCTCATCCAGAGGGGGTGGCTGAGGCGAGGAGGACTGAGGCTCACCAGATGAGAGAGACAGGCTGCCAGGGAAGTCTGACAAAAAGCTGTCCACCTCTACTTTGGGTAGTTTCTCAGGCAAATATGAGGTAGATCCAAGCTGATACTTTGGAGGAGGTTGCGGTGGGGAGGAGATGGGAGAAGAAGGCTCCAGAGGGTAACTCATTCCCATGGGAAGAGAGTTAGGAACCAAAGAGTGGGGCATTCCTGAGCTCGGCATGGTTTGGAGATGCGTGCTGTACATGCCCACGGGCAGCATGCCAGGGAAGCTCTTACCACCTATCATGTCTCTGGATGCCATGCACAGGACGGGACTCAGCTCTTCTTTTACTGCTACAGATGAGCTGCAGCTTAGGAGACCCAGCATGTCAACGGGCTCCGTCTTAATCTTCAGCAGTTCCTGGGAGTGGCTTTTCTTCATGTGCCTGGTCAGATGATCCTTCCGCCCAAACCTCTGAGCACAGTACTGGCACAGGAAATCCTTCCGCCCCGTGTGCACCACCAAGTGTCTCCGCACGTCTTTCCGGGTGTAGAAGCGCCTGTCACAGTGGTCACACGGATGCTTCTTTTCCTTCGCCCCGCCAGAAGCCCGTCTAGAATGAGCTTTGAGGTGCTCCAGCAGGACTTGGGTGCTTTCGAACGTCTGGAGGCATACCTTGCAGCTGAGGTCACCGCTGGCAGCCGCGTGCATGGCCAGGTGTCGCCTGAAACCAAGCTTGGTGTTGTAGTTCTTGCCACACTCGGGACAGTGGAGGGCCTCCTTGTTGGGGTCGTGGGTCTGCAGGTGGTTGCGAAGGTGATCTTTCCGGTGAAACATCTTCTCGCAGTACATGCACTGATGAGGCTTCTGAGCAGAGTGAGTGGCCATATGCCTTTTGGGAGAAAAGCAGGAAAGTTTAGACTAGTGTCCAACCCCCAGGAGAACACATGCTACTTTTTCAAAATGTTCCTTGCGTCCTACACTGTATGCCACAGAAATCCCAGAGGGCATTTTAACGCCACTAAGCGGGGCTGAACTGACAGCCTGGGTGGCAGCGACTCTCCAGGCGCACAAGCACGACATTTCGAGCCGCGGTCAGGGTCTGTCTCAGCAGTTCCTGTCCTCCCTAGAACGCACCACCTCTGCAGACGGATACTTCAGTCACCTACTCGGCTCCTGCTCTCTGTTGAGGCTATCAAAGGGGGGGGAAATGACAAAGAAAGTCGTAGCAGTTTAGGACGAGAAATGCTCGTCCGCTGATGAGATGGCTTCATTTCACCAGGAAGCATCGGACGGTGGCAATGTCTGTTGACAGCCACTGTGGAGTGATTTTACCTCGGTACCTTATACTCTGACACTGTTCATCTAGTCTTCGAGTTCCTAACGACCGTATCGCTTAATTATTCTATTCTATATTTCAGCACGTAAATAGGAGCTCTACTTCTTCACGCTAGAGCAATGGTGCCATAGGAATGTTTCTGTGATTAAAGTTACAGAGGTAGGGCTCATGAAATGTGAATGCTATTCTTGCTTTTCTCTTTGGTTTTTAATCTGTGAACTTCACTTTCTGCTTCAATTTCCTCCTTAGTAAAACAGAAAACGTCTTGAGCTCAGGATAAAGCATTAACTGAGGTTCTCTGGAAGGTGCTTAAAGAGATGCCAAGTATGGTCATGTCTGGGACTCAACTGCTTCGCAAGGTAACAAGGGCATTCCCCCTCCTCCACCTTCTCAGAAATTCAATCAAAAAAACATGATGGAGGGGTTTTCCCCTCTCTTCTGGCAGAGGAGCATTGTTCTGCAGAGGCACTCAGCAGTTACCTACCTATACAGCTTGTACTTAGAAGCAAAGGCTTTGCCACAGTGCAGCTGGGGGCAGTTGTACGGTCTCTGCTCAGTGTGAGAGAGCGTGTGAGTTCTCAGCTTGTCCACGTTAGTGAAGGCGGTCTCTGATAGTTCACATTGGCATTTTCCCTGACTTGCGGCCTCTTCACCTCTTGGCCTGGGAGCTAATTTCCAGCCTGTCTCTTCCTCCTCCTGCTTTGCATCTTGAATCCAGTTGGGAACACTGGGAAAAAATGCCGTCATGGCAGGCCTAGTGGAACGTGGCCATGTCAAGCACAACTCGAGCCTGCAGGCGTCTTGCCCGTCTCGCCGTGATGTTGTCTGGGTGCAGTTTCAGCTGGAACCCTCTGTGACCAAACTGCGTTAACAGCAAATCATCATCATCTGGAATCACAGAAGAGTTGGCGTTAACCCACTACATCTTCCACCTGAGCACACAAACGCGGGTGAGCGTCAGCAAGCGCTACCAACGTGCGAAGGTGCTCGTGCTGCACGTTCACAGGCATGGGAAATCCCCAGCTCCAGAACACGCCTGGTTCTTGCCTCTCTTAACCCCTGTTCCGTGTCCCTGAATAAAATGATGTTAAGCTTCTTTGAACAACGTCTGTGCAACTATTTAGAGGCAGCGTTACCTGCTGTGTGCGTCTCCTCCTGAAACAGGCGGGTTTGTCTCTGCAGCTCTAAATACCTCGCCTTCCCAGCACCTTTTGCAGACCGTTCCTCATCCCCTTTTTCACGTTCTTCACGTCTACTCTCCCCTGCTCTTGATCTTTGCTCCCCTGGACCAGAAAGTTACGGTCTTTATGATTTCTTTTTTCATCCACTCTCCTACCACCACGCTGCACTAGCGAGACCGTCTCCTAGCAAACCAGTCTGCGGTACCACACGTGGGTGGACGGGGCTGCGGAAGAAAGCTTGGTGCTACCAGCACCGCCACGCAGCCACCCCCTTCAGGAAGGCAGCAGGTGCTACTTCTCTCGAGGGCGTGATAAGTCACTGTATTTTCTCTTTTCTTCTGTGGGGCAAATTCTGCCTGCCTGCATTCCCCGTTTTCTACAGTAACAAACAAATACCTTTTTCTTTTACACGCTTATCCATCGCTGTGGAACCTCAGACTATCACCCGCTCAACCCAACACACCTCCTGCATCCCCATAACCTACGGCGATTCTCTGCTGACTTTTATGCAGAGGGAAACCTCTACTGATCTCCGCTAGCAGGTTGTTCCTGGATCTCGGTTGTCTCGTTGGCAGAGCACTGCGTTTCCATCAGGTTCTAGCAGCGCTTACACCAGTACCTGGTGAGATGCAACAAAAACCTCAGAAAAGCTCTCTCGCTGAATTTAGCTACCTAAGAAACTCTCCTTAAAATAGCATCAAACCCTCAAGCTCTTTCTCACTCCATGATTGCTTCAGAGGGAGGAACTTCCTGCCTGCACATCAACAAGAGTGCCAGTTGTGGGCAGGATGTGCAACTACGAGGGAACCAACCAACCCCCATGAAGAAAGGGCAGCGCCAAACGTTATAAATAGCTGAGCTGACAATAACGGCAGCTACAGTCAGCACGCGACCGCCCGCCGGCCCCTCGGGGTGCAAAACACCGGGAAACGGGATGGCTCCACGACAATGTGTCCCTGCGTAGGTGTGGAAGCGTCCGTTAGGAGCAGAATTCAGGTTTGGGCGGGCTGAATCTACGCAGGCAGAGCACAACAAAAAAGGATGGGACTGCTGAGCGCCACTTTGGTACGACACAGCGTGACATGGCGGCTGCTCCTACCCTTTAGGCTGCAGGAACCCCGTGTCTCGGAGCGGTCTGTCTTTGCTGGCGTGTAGGACTGTGAGTATTTCACCTCTGAGATGGGTGCCGAGAATGATAAACGTTCCCTATGTCCTGCTTCAGGGCCGCGTACACGTTCCAGGTCTCTCCGCCAGTTCCTCCAGGTATTTGCTTATTCCCCTCCGAACAAGCTCAGCCATCTGTGCCAGTT
The DNA here is from genome assembly GCF_011077185.1 of Oxyura jamaicensis. NCBI lineage: Eukaryota > Metazoa > Chordata > Aves > Anseriformes > Anatidae > Oxyura > Oxyura jamaicensis. The sequence continues at coordinate 15,073,775 of NC_048912.1, forward strand.
TCAAAGCTACCTGAAAGAAGACAAAATTTCAGCTTTGCTGTCTTTAACAGTCAGGTGCACAAACCTCCTGTCGCCTCCAGAGCAAAGATCCAGATACAAATGAGTTAAGGCATGGTCCTTTCTGTGTTTGATTACTGTTAAATTTCATGAACCTTCCTGAAAAACTGCAAGATTCTCACAAGAAAAAGGACTCTGCCTACCGAGTGTGTTTGTAATCCTAAGGGCACGTGGCAGGACGCCGACAGCTGCGGAGTGAGAAAGAAAAAATCCCCACAGGGTGAGGGTCTGGCACAGCAGCACTGAAAACTCTTCAGCAACTTGGTTCACCTAAAGGTGACGGCATAAGCACAGTGGCAGGGATCTTTGGGAGGTTGACAACACAACTCACAGGGGGCTACAAAACTCTGATCTACCTTCATATTTAAAATAGCTTCTTAGTAGCACTTCCCGCAACTCTGTAGCCTCCAGAAACAGTCACCACTGCGTGGAAACAACCTGTGGTGGATCACAGGCTGGTGCCAGCACGGGAGCCTGTTTGACTTAGAGAGGTCTGCTCTAGTCCTTGAAAAACACTTCTAGCCTGTGAAGCTCCAGAAATCTCAGATGAGATAGTTACAGAGAACTCCAATCAGGTCAATTTTCCTCTTTCAGTTCTACAGAGGTTGAGAGGTTCTCAGAGTGAACAAGCTGGAAAAAAACACCATCCACCTGAGGGCTGGATTCCCGCTGGCTGCCAACGTACGCAAAATATTTCACTGCTGTGCAGAGTTTGTGCAAAAAGCTGACACCGTGCGCGACCCCAGGCAGCTGTCAGTGTACGGAACGCCGTGAGAGACGTCCCAGTTAGCGCCTTGTACAAAAAGCCCTCAGGGCTCACAGCCAGTCCCTGCCACAGAGCCCCCCGCCTGCTCCCACAGTTTCTTCCAGTGGTTAAACCTCCTCCAGGCACGGTTCGTTACCAAGTACCTGAGCAGTGCCTGCCCCTAGAGAGCCCTCCGCTCACGGAGCTGCGTCGGGGAGCTGACCCGGGTTAAAAACAGCTGGGCAGCACCAGAAGGAGCCCGGGTCGGTTCTCTGACCTGGGCAATGCAGAGCTGCGCCGCTCGCGCTGCAGCGGGGATGGTGGGGCAGCGGGCCTGGCCGACGGGTCCCCACACCTCGTGGATGCAGCTTCTCTTTCCTAAAGGGCATCTCTGGTGTGCAGTTTGAATTTCTCCATCCTTGGCTTTTGCCTGCTGCTAAGGAGCTCCTTCGCTAAGGAGCCGCTCCAGCGCTGCCCCTTTTCCTCCCGCACGCAGGCGGCTGCGCTCACACGGTGGGACCGGCGAGCTCAGCATCAGGACTCCCAAGTCCCCTTCGTCCCCCCTTCCTTCTGCACTGCCCTGGCCCAGCTGTCCTACAGCCACACAGCAGCGTGCCCGAGGGCCTCACCGTGCTGAAAAGCCACTTAGTTTGTCATTTTCCCTCCCCCAGCCAGATGAGCCCCCCCCGGTCAGGTTTGCTGAGCCGCCCTACGTTGTTAAAGCTTCAACCTGCTCAAGCAGAAACGGGCAGCGACCCGGCAGAGCTGAGGGCCTGGGAGGAGCCCAGCACCAGGCAGGGCCGGAGCTCAGCGCAGCCCCTGCAGTGAGCCCGGTCCTGGCAGCCCGGCACCAGCCCGCCCGGGCACGGGCTCTCCCCCGGCCTGCGGCCGCTGCCGGGGACCGAGCGGGGGCAGAGCGCCGGGAGCTGCCTCGGTACCGCGCAGCCCATCACAACAACCCCCCGACTTCTCCGTCCTGTGCTCCAAGCCGGTTCTGCCCCGGTTTGCTGCCGCCCTCCTGCATCCTCTGCCACTTCCCGCTCATTTACTGTTGTTATTTACGATTAAAAGGACACCGGACCCAGACCGGCCCCCGGGCACCTGCTCTCCCAAGCACCGCTCCCCTCCCTCCCCACGCCCCCGGTGTTCCTCCTGCCGGCCCCACACCGACCCGCACCTCCCGGTGTGCCCCCACAGCGGGGGCCTCCCGCCGCCCCCGCCCCACGCCCGGTGTTGGCTGCTCGGCCCGAGGCCTCCCCGGTGCCCCCCCAGCCCCCACGGGCGGGCGGCGGCAGCCCGGGACCGGCCGTGAGGGGGGAACCGGTGGGGTAGGGGGGGGGGTCGGGGCCGTGCTCCCGGGGCGCTGCCGGTACCGGGGGCCCACAGGTGCCGCCCCCCGGTGCCCGCGGGCAGCCCCGGGAGGATGAGGAGAAGGAGGGGGGGGGAGGAAGGAGCCAGTGAAGGATGGGGGGGGGGAGAGGGAGCCGGTGCCGCCCCCGCCCCGCCCCCCCCCGCACTCACCCCGCTCCCCCGGGCCCCGCCAGGCGCGGCTCCGGCGCAGGCCGCGGCGGCCCCATTGTGCGGGGCATTGTGGGAGTGACGTCGGGGCCCGCCGCCGCCTCGATGGTGCCCGCGCCCCGCTAGAGCGGCCGGGCCGCGGGGCCGCGGGGCACGACGGGAAGGGGGCGGCCTCCCGCCGGCCTCCCGCCGACCTCCCGCCTCCCGCTCCCCGCCGCCATGGCGCCGCCGCTCGCCGTTCTCCTCCTCCTCCTTCTCCTCCCGCCGCTGGCAGCCGGTGGCTGGGACGCGGCCGGGTACCTGCTGTACTGCCCCTGCATGGGTGAGGCCCTCCCGCCGCTGCCGCCCCCCCCCGCCCGCCGCCGGGGCCCGGTGGGGCGGAGGCTGAGGCCCGTTCCCCCCCCCCTCCCTCAGGCCGCTTCGGGAACCAGGCCGAGCACCTGCTGGGCGCCCTCGCCTTCGCCCGAGCCCTCAACCGCACGCTGGCCGTGCCGCCGTGGATCGAGTACCGGCACCACCGGCCGCCCTACACCAACGTGAGCACCGGGGGGGAGCACCGGGGGGGATCGTGGGGAGCACCGGGAGGGATCATGGGGAGCATCGGGGGGGGACCGGGAGGAACCTTGGGAAGGACCAGGGGAGCACCGGGGAGGATCGTGGGTAATCGGGGAGGACCGGGGGGGACCGAGGGGAGCACCGGGGGAACCAGGGGGCAGAGCCGGGGAACTGGCCCCGGGGTAGCGGGGGCTCGGCTGGAGGCCGTCCCCGCGGTGAGGCCGTGCGTGCCGCCCGCAGCTGCACGTGCCCTACGAGCAGTACTTCAGGCTGCAGCCGCTGCTGCGCTACCATCGCGTGCTCAGCCTCGAGGAGTTCATGGCGGAGCTGGCGCCGCAGCACTGGCGGCCCGGGGAGCGCGTGGCCTACTGCTTCGAGGCGGCGGCACAGAGGAGCGCGGACAGGAGCAGCTGTCCTATGAAGGTAAGGGCTGCCCGCCTCCCGCAGCTCGGTGCTGGGGGTGCTGGGGGGTGGCCGGCTCATCTGTCTGCAAACACGGCCCCAGATCGCCATGAGCGACGTTCCTTTTGCTGCTTATCTGCGTGCCTTGCTGCTCCTTCCTGGCAGTTCTTCCAAAGAATTGCCAGCAAACGCCCAGGGTTCGGGAAGGCTGTTGGTGTGAGTAGGTCTTGCCTCTTCACACCTGATCGTGGCTGTAAGGAAAACAAGCCTGGAAGGAAAAATGCCCATCTCTGCCTGTCCTTGCCCGGTTCCTGTCTGTGGTATAACTGTCCAACTGGCTTTAGAGTAACCTTTAAGACATTTAATGACTCTGGTGGTGGTGTTCTTTTAAAGCAGCCTTTGCATTAGTCCTCAATTAACTCTTTACTGTTTCACTCTCTTCCTCCTGTGGAACGGATAAGGGACGCACGGGCTGTTAGGTTCACTCGGTGCTCTTCCTGTGTCGGAGGAACTCCTTGGCTCTGCAGCCCAGGATCTTGGCAGCTCACCCTCAGACCCCACGTGTGCACTGAGCGCTTGTCTCTCCCCTGCAGGATGGAAATCCGTTTGGTCCGTTCTGGGATCAGTTCAAAGTGGATTTTGATAAGTCTGAACTCTTCAAGGGAATCTCCTTCAGTCCTGCGTACAAGGACCAGTGGATCCAAAGGTAGCAAGAAGCAGGGGAGCTGTTGGCATGCTGCCGCGCTAGGCGTTCAGAATAACCCAGGAAAACAAAGCCACGAGTGACTTCAGTCACCTGGATGTGTTTGGGTGACAACTGCCCTAGCCTGGGATGAAAACATAAGCTGTCACTGCTAGGTAGCTCGTTGTTGTGTGTATCGGATCCTTACCTTTTTGTCTGTCAAAGAGTAGTAATTGCTTGCTTACTGGGGGGGGAGGTAAAATGTGCGATCGCAGTTCTGCTCCGCGGTTCTGTTCCCACAGCGAAGTGGTCTCGGACCCGGAGTGAGAGGCGCTGTGTGTTTCAGGCTGTTCGTAGTTTCTGGTCTTACCTTCCCCAAACTTGTACTCAGCAGTCCTCGCGCAAGATGATGCGTGCAAGGTTGTTATACTCCATCTGTTTGTTCTTGTTTTGTTCTCCCCATTGTTCCCCCCCCCCCCTTAGGTTTCCACCATCCGAGCACCCTGTACTTGCCTTACCTGGGGCTCCAGCCCAGTTCCCGGTGCTGGAGGAGCACCGTCCCCTCCAGAAGTACATCGTGTGGTCTGACGAAATGGTGGAGAAAGGAGACGCCTACATTCACTCCCTGCTGGTTAGGCCGTACGTGGGAATTCACCTGAGGATCGGCTCGGATTGGGTATGGCTCGGTGCGGGGCTGGCTGCTGCAGGGGGGTGGCTAACGCCGTGGAGAAGTTGTTGGAGGAGAAGCTGCCCTTCGGGGACGGACGCCTGAACCCTGCCTGCATGCAGTAACTGGCTGCGTTCCGTGCTAGGAATGCTGTTGGGATTCCTCCTTCAGACAGAGCGTGACGCTGCTGGTGGGGGGCTTGGTAGCGTGTCCTTGCACCGTTTCCTTTCAGACGTGGAGTTTTCTCTTCTTCCAACAGAAAAATGCTTGTAACATGTTAAAGGACGGGACAGCCGGGTCTCACTTTATGGCTTCGCCTCAGTGCGTGGGCTATGACCGAAGCGCTGCTGTGCCCCTCACCATGGACATGTGCCTGCCGGACCTGCAAGAGATCAAACGTGCTCTCAAGCTCTGGGTGAAAAAGACAGAAGCTCAGTCTGTTTACATCGCTACCGATTCCGAGCCCTACACGAAGGAAATACAGCAGTTCTTCCAAGGAAAGGTAAAGCTTCTGGAAAGCAGTTCCAGCAGGAGCGCTCTAATAAGAGCTGGTATTGTGCTGAGACACTTGTAGTAGCAGATGGGTTAATTTACTTTCCTTGCTTTCCCCTGCAGGTCAGAGTGGTAAGCCTGCAGCCGGAGGTGGCTCAGATCGATTTGTATATTCTTGGCCAGTCCGATCACTTCATCGGGAACTGTGTCTCTTCCTTTACGGCCTTTGTAAAAAGGGAGCGTGACGTGCATGGAAAACCCTCTTCGTTCTTTGGCATGGACCACCCGCCAAGGTTACGGGATGAATTCTGACCAAGAGAGGAACGGGCTCGATAGTTCCCAGAGCTCTGAGCGTGGTACCTTGCCGAGGGACCACTCGGGTGCTAGCGGTGTTCTCCACTGTGCAGAGCACGCTGCCGGGCTGCGGCAGGGCTGTTTCCAGCTCCTGGGTGCTCCTCACGGTCACTCTTCTGTCTGACCTCACTTCTGTGTTTCTAGGGCGAAACCAGACAGAAAAGAAACTTTAAATCATGAAGTTTATAGGAAACTGTAAACTATATGCACGCAGTTCTTATGATGTAGTTCATGTATCTCTCCATCCTCGTTTCTGGGGGTTTGCCACCAATTACAAAGAAGCTGCTCGGATTTCCTTTTACCCTTAGTCAATTTATCTGGAGATGCTGAGAAGCTTCTCGTTGTCCAAACCTGACCGTGAGCTCTTGTAAAGTGCAAATGTTTGTCTGAAATACCACGGTCCTGAAAAGTGGTGCAAGATAAAGCTCAGGATAGGAAATAAGACCTGGGTTTTATCGAGCACGGTTATTGCCTTACTGGACCCACACCACCTCGGTGCCTCGCTTTCTGTGCCCGGTAGCGGGAGATTCCACTCCCGCCTCGCAGCAGTGCTGTGACAGTGGGCGGCTGTGGAGCAACACCCTGATCTCTCGGGCGGTGCTAGAGAAGCCTGCTGGTGGTGTGTTTCCTCGTTGCAGTTACGGGTTCGGATTTTCTTTGTACTGAACTGGGGAAAGGTTTTTTGGAGGGATGTGGATGGAAGATCTTTCGTAGTGGAGCTGGAGACTTAGGGTTCTGTAGCTGTTGATGTAAGGTGGAAATCTGTTAGAAATGTAATTGTAAGCTAAAACTCCTGAAGTAGCTGTAGCGTGGGTGGGTGCATGTTTTACCTAGGTCCGTGTTAACGGTTTGTTTTTATTTCTGTACTCTGTAAAAGCGACCCCTCTGACAACAGAAGTGCTGGCGGTAGGGCTAGTTCCCAGCACGGCTAACTGAAAAGCGTTGGCAAATGGCAAAACAGACAAAAAGCTTCGGTTTGCCCCAGCGCAGCTTACCTCCGGAACCACAGCAGGGTGTCCAGCAGAAAGACTCGGTTCGGCCACTGCCTCTTTGTCCTCCTGGCGCCTTTTTTGAATACAGACCGCAGAACTTTGGTTAATTCCTAAAAGTGCCGCTCGTGAGGCTGTGGTACCGGGGTGGCCACCTCTGCTGCAGCCCAAATACTTCCCTGGGGTTAATTCCGGAGGTTTTGGTGTTTTGTTGTTACCGCTGTTACTTTCCGCCCCCCTCCCTGTGCTGTGCAGGAGGCCGGCGGCTCGCTGCCCCCTGCCCGGCCCCCGGCTGCTGCCCGGGGGTGGGCGCGGGCCCCGTCGGGCGGAGCGGGAGAAACAAGGATTTTTTTTATATAAAAAACCCGTATTTTTCTAACAATAAAGAGCTTTTGTAGGCAGTGCCGTTGCCCTGCTCGTCCTTTGGGGGGGGCCGGCCGGGCCCGGGGGCTTCCGGGGGGGGGGGGGGGGGGCCCCTCCGGGGGGGGCCCCGGGGCGCCCAGGGCCCCATCGCGCTCCGGGGCGG